>NC_041224.1:87638330-87638960 GCF_002837175.3 Physeter macrocephalus
GAGAGGAAGAAAGGGAGGAAGGAAGGGAGGAAGAAATGAAGGAAGGAAGAAAGGAAGGATGAAATGAAAGGAAGGAAGAAAGGAAGGATGAAATGAAAGGAAGGAAGGAAGCAAGAAAGGAAGGAAGAAATGAAGGAAGGAAGAAAGCAAGGAAGGAAGGAGGAGAGGAAGAAAGGGAGGAAGGCAGGGAGGAAGAAAGGGAGGAAGGAAGGGAGGAAGAAAGGAAGGAAGGAAGGGAGGAAAGAAGGGAGGAAGGAAGGAAGAAAGGAGGGAAGGAGGGAAGAAAGGAAGGAAGAAAGGAAGAAAGAAAGGCAGAAGACAAAATAAAGTAGGATAAAATATATTTATTAAAATAAAAATTAAAAAAAATAAAAAATAATTATTAAGAAGAAAAATTTCTATTAAAAAAAAGAAAAAACAAAAACCAAAAAACAAAAAAATGGGTTGGACTAACCCTAGGACAAATGGTGGAAACAAAGCTATACAGACAAAATCTCACACAGCAGCACACACATACACACTCACAAAAAGAAAAAAGGGGAAAATAATAGTATATCTTGCTCCCAAAGTCCACCTCCTCAACTTGGGATATTTCGCTGTCTATTCAGGTCTTCCACAGATGCAGGGCAC
>NC_041224.1:87639366-87640853 GCF_002837175.3 Physeter macrocephalus
CCTGCGGCGGCAGGGGCCGGCGTGACGCTGCACCGGCCCGAGGCGCGCCACGCGTTCTCCCGGGGAAGCTGTCCCTGGATCCCGGGGCCCCGGCAGTGGCGGGCTGCAGGAGCTCCCGGGAGGGGCGGTGTGGAGAGTGACCTGTGCTCGCACACAGGTCTCTTGGTGGCGGCAGCAGCAACCCTAGCGTCCCACTCCCGTCTCTGCTGTCCGCGCCGACAGCCGCGGCTCGCGCCCGTTTCTGGAGCTCCTTTAAGCGGCGCGCTTAAACCCCTTCCTAGCGCACTAGGAAGCAAAGAGGGAAGAAAAGGTCTCTTGCCTCTTCGGCAGCTCCAGACTTCTCCTGGACTCCCTCCCGGCTAGCCGTGGCGCACTAGCCCTTTCCGGCTGTTTTCACTCTGCCAACTCCAGACCTTTCCCTGGGATCCGACTGAAGCCCGAGGCTCAGCTCCCAGCCCCCTCCCGCCCCGGCGGGTGAGCAGACAAGCCTCTCGGGCTGGTGAGTGCCGGTCGGCGCCGATCCTCTGTGCGGGAATCTCTCCGCTTTGCCCTCCGCACCCCGCTGCTGCGCTCTCCTCCGAGGCTCCGGAGCTTCCCCCTCCGCCACCCACAGTCTCCGCCCGCGAAGGGGCTTCTAGTGTGTGGGAACCTTTCCTCCTTCACGGCTCCCTCCCACTGGTGCAGGTCCCGTCCCTATTCTTTGTCTCTGTTTATTCTTTTTTCTTTTGCCTACCCAGGTACGTGGGGGATTTCTTGCCTTTTGTGAGGTCTGAGGTCTTCTGCCAGCGTTCGGTGGGTGTTCTATAGGAGAAGTTCCACGTGTAGCTGTATTTCTGATGTATCTGTGAGGAGGAAGGTGATCTCCGCGTCTTACTCTTCCGCCATCTTGAGTAAAGATTTCTTTGCGTTACTTTAACTGAGTTTTTATGGAGACAGGGATTTATTTTTGTGTCCCATGTCATGAGTGACTTTAATGAGAAATGGTAGAAGTCAATTCAGGGGAGCCCACCTGTACAAGGGTCTAGTCCCATACTTCACTCCCGTGTCAGGTCAAGAAACCATGTGAGATAAAAAGAAACGAAATTGAGTTAGTTGTAGTGAGGTGGATGGACCTAGAGTCTGTCATACAGAGTGAAGTAAGTCAGAAAGAGAAAAACAAATAACGTATGCTAACACATATATATGGAACCTAAAAAAACAAAACAAAAACGGTTCTCTAGAATCTAGGGGCAGGACAGGAATAAAGATGCAAATGTAGAGAATGGACTTGAGGACACGGGGAGGGGGAAGGGTAAGGTGGGATGAATTGAGAGAGTGGCATAGACATACATATATATACTACCAAATGTAAAATAGATAGCTAGTGGGAAGCAGCCACATAGAACAGGGAGAGCAGCTCAATGCTTTGTGACCACCTAGAGGGGTGGGAGAGGGAGGGTGGGAGGGAGAGGCAAGAGGGAGGAGATATGGGGATATATGTATACGTA
>NC_041224.1:87640863-87651487 GCF_002837175.3 Physeter macrocephalus
ATTCACTTTGTTATACAGCAGAAACTAATACACCATTGTAAAGCAATTATACTCCAATAAAGATGTTTAAAAAAAGAAGAAACCACGTGAGAAATTACAGCCCAGCTCTTCCAGAGACCTTCTGCACAGATAATGTCTGCTCCCAATTACTGGAATAATGCTGCATAATTTGGAAAGAGGGAGATTTCCCACTTTTAGTAAGAGCCTTGTCTTCTTAACCATCAGGGTCTTTGTACACACTGTTCCCTCTCCCTAGAATAGGTCCCCCCTTTGCCCTTCTTTCTCCTGGTAAACACCTACTATCTTTAGGACTCAGCTTAAGGGGGCACTTGACCTCATCTGGGATGAACTGAAAGAATTTTTCTGTTACATACTCCTATAGGACCCAACATGCTTCCTTTGATAAACCTCATCTCATTTTTACACTTACTAGTTCAAGGCCTGCCTTCACTACTGGGTCACGAGATCTAGGTCGACCTGGACCTATCAGCCATGTTCCTCACGTGTCTATCACCTGGCAGAAGCACAGAAGGCCCTCAGTGAAGGAGTGCAGTATTTGAGAGAATGTGTCTGGTGCGCTGGCGGTGGCATATTAGGACCTTGTAGGGACCCCTTACCTGAGGCTGGAGATGCTTTCTATCTCCCTTTCAAGGGTCACTAGATGGTTCATTTCTGCTTTGCTCCTAAACTCCAGGAGAGTTAGAAGGAGCCTCCAGAAAAATCATGCCTGCCATTTGTATTATATCACTTTATGGTTTATATAGATATTTCATATCTCAAGGCAAGGAAGGTTCTATTATCTCCATTTTACTGGCAAGGAAACTGAAGTCTCAGAGTGGTGTAGTAACTTGACCCAAATCACACAGTATGGGGCAAAACTGTAAAGTGAATTGTTTCCTGCTATGATACAGCTACATTGACAATATAGCGTCATAAAAACTGTAACAATGCTATTTATGTCTTACTTCCAAGTTCCAATTGGTCACAGATCATTCAGAGCCTTTTTCAAACTGTCTCTATCACTTATTAAGGATTCACCCAGTCCCTGTTTGCAAATTTACCCTGCCTTCTAGAAATTTTGATTATTTTATTGGAATTCTCATGCCTGGCCAAAATCTCCCATGTTCTCTGTTCCACCCATTCTCCAAGAAGCCATTTTTATGTGCTTGCTTTTCTGCTTGCTTTTCTTTCCTCCAGCCAGGCCACTGACCTCCATGTCTATGTTTGTTCTTCTGGGTTTCCAAGTATATCTCTTTTCAATATTTATCCCCTGACACTTCCTTTGTTACCAAATCCAACTCTGGACCCCTCCTTAGGTGGTGTCTAGAGCACCTATGACATCAATGATGCTTCTTTAGTGTCACAGGGTGTGGCCTCAGAGCCCCATGACTGATAAGTTAACTATACTGCATCAGACATTTCATGACCCAACAAGTGATTCTCCTGTGAGCCTAACTGCTCACTTCAATGATATCGCCAAAACATCAATGGAGCCCCTTCTTTGGAACTGCTTTTGGAAATCTGTGACACCTTATTTTTAATATCCTCAGTAAACTTCTGGTTCAAGATGGTGGGTGAAGCATACACTACAGCCTTCCCTTGTCACCCCAAATCTCTGGAATTGATAAATATTTTTAAAATTCACAACTGAATTATAAAACAAGCAGAGGAGCCCTCCTTGGGCCAGAAATTCCAGCAGTATAAAAACTGATGGGATCAACCGATAAAGGAAAGAAATCAAAATACATATAGGAGAGAAGAGTCTCCTTACAAAGCAGGACAAAACCCAATGGGGGTCCTCTCCTGGACAGTGGATAACAAGAGCAGGAGAAAACTGGGGCAACCAGCAGATTGTGAACTGGCCTCAGGAGCTCCTATATATCTTCTTTCCCCTACCAAGCAGCAGCTGAAGTGGGGCTCTGCCCAAAGAAGCTTCGGATAGGGAGGGTTGGAGCGGGAGATGCAGGATATGCCCAAGCCCAGAAACCTAACTGCTAAGGTATTCTGACTAGTAGCACGTTCCACTCCTTCCTCACTCTTCCTGAAAACAGATTATAGTCTGCAGCAGAACATCCGGCTTCTTTCTGTCTTTCCCCAAAAGGTGGACAAACAGAAGCAGCCAGCTGACTGATAAGGAATTTCAGCCACAAAAATGAGCACATGATTAAGACTCACCAAACATTTGATGAATGCCAATACCATGGAAGGGAGTTTGTTTCACAAACTGTAAATAAAAGATGAGTTTATACCCAGGGAAATAGACTTAATGATCAGTCAAAACAGGGCTCTAGAATATGCTGAATTGATAGCCTCAGAGACACAAGCAGATATTGCATCCATAAAAAATTAACAGATAATGGACATTAATACTTTGATTTTTGAGATATAAATCTGAATGAATGGACTGAAAAGCCAAATAGATAACAGTTGAAGTGATGGCTGGGAGATTCAGTCAAGGAATTATCTTAGAATGTGGCACAAAGTGATAAAAGAGATGGGAAATATAAAAGAGCAGGTAAGAAACATGAAGGATGGATCTGTAAGACCCAATATTTGTTTAACTGGTGATCTAAGAAGCAAAAATAGTGAGAATGGAGGTAAGGCAGTATTCAAAGAAATATTAGTGAAGAGTGTCCCAGAATTGAAGAGGACGCCCTAATTCTCATTAGTATAAAGAGGTCACATACAGGTATCTCAGCGGGGCCAATTCTTCACTCACTGAAGATGGACTTGATTTGGGAAGCAGTAAAAAGCCATTTGAAGCCAAGTGTGGTGGAAAAGTTGATCAAACTGAGTTCTTATTGACGATGAGATGTAAGTTAAATTAGATGCAAATTTAAAATACTGTTGCAAGGCTCATAAATTAGTTCTGAAGACACTTGCCTCTACTATTAGCACCCACACAGATAGTTTAGCTAGTAGAATTTCCTGTTTTCTCAAAACTTCCTCTAGTTTCCTTGTATAGGGGTACACATATGCTAGTTCCTAGCATAAGAGTATGTACACAAGGAGTCAGGGAGTCAAGTAAGAGAGCAATGTATCCTCTCATGTATCCTCTCTCATCATCCCCACCCCTACTTGCAGTTCCACCAGTGGATATTAATGCTTCCCAACATGAATCCGTCTTCTTTGGTCTTGTTATCTCCAACCACCTCACTCAGTCCTACCTCCAAGCATTGCCAAAGCCCTCTCTGCTGCTCACCATCAAAATCCTAACCATATTCCAAGGCTCAGAACAAGTCCCACCTTTCACACAAAGGCTTGTTTGGCCACATCTCTATGCCAGTATCTCATCATGCTTGTGACGATATCATGCTTATTAGTTTTTCCTGCTCCTAGCCTGTAGGATCCCCCAGAGCGGAAAGAGTGCCATACATGTCTTTTGTGACCTCCGCAGAACTGCTCCAGGTGCCTGTTAAAATGAGAATACCCCCAGCAGAGAAAATAAGCGGAAGGATTAACCCCCGGAAACTATTTTGGTGAGATGATTTCCTCTGATTGGGGAGAACGAAGTGGGTGGATAGGAAATGTGGGGAAATAACACAGAAAAGGAAGTGTGGGTGAAGAGGGGCCCTAGAGTTGTGTTCATGCCACCTCAGCATCTCACATGATCCCCAGTTACTCTATGACACCAGGGTCACAGAATTGCTGACCTCTAGACCACCAAGGGAGCTTAGAGACTACCCCATTCCCTGGATCCTCAGAGTACCCAAGAGAGGTGCGGTGACCTGCCAGCAAGCACACATTTCTTCAGTGACCCCCATGGACACTACCCCAGTCCAGAGCCTCTGCTCTTACCCGCTCTTCCCAGGACTGTCCCTTATTAACCTACGCTCTTGTCGGAGACTGAAGACTAATAGCAATAACGACGTTTATTGAAATCTTACTGTGTGCTTCATATAGATACTCTGATAAGGCCTCAACATTCTTTCACTCATTTCCTCCTCATAGTTACCCCATATCAAGAAACACTTTTAGTTTCACAATTTTTCTGATGAAGAAACTAAGGCAGAGCTGTAGCAGTAAATGCACACAGTGATAGGGAGTCCATCTGAACCCAGGAAAGCAAATGGCATGGGCAAGGATGCAGGAGGAGCTTTGAGTTTCCCCTGTCAATTCTTTTCTCATTCTCTCAACCTGCAATGCCTTTCCCTCAACTTGATGTCTTGTAAAATAATACTCCTCCTTCAAGGCCTGCTCATTAGGCCATACCCAACCTTCCCAGGATAATCAATCAGTTTCTCCTCTGTCCTGTCGTTGTTTATGCCTCTGTTTGAACACCTGTAATTTGACTTATATTAATAGTAATATAGGTGACTCTGTCTGGTCCAAATTAACTCGAGGGCAAGGGCCTCATTTTGTTCATTGCTATATTCCTAGAGCCTAGAACACTGGCTGGGTCACTGTAGATACTACATTTTGGGAGTGAATACATTAGTCTGCACATGCACTTGCTCTCCATGAGATGGGCTCCTCCGTGGCAGAAGCCCAGAGATTCCACGACTCTTGATGCCCACTGAGGCTAAGTGCAGCCATGGATAGTGCCAGTGTGAAGTGGGCCACAGATGGGATTTCAGGGATCAGACATGTCCCCCATTCTCCCTGTAAATATTTCTCACTGGCTGCATAATCTATCACCATATCATCAAGGCTTCATCTGTAGATTTGGGGTCCAGGTGAAAAGTAAAATGCCCAAAGGAAAGTTCATTCACTTGCAACCTGGAAATCACACTCTACTGGTCAGTGAAGGTGGTTTTGATCTGGAAAGAGTCTCTGGGACATTGGGAACCTGAGGTGGAAGGTGGATGAAGGAACCTGACTTAGGAGTTGTTAATTTGAAGTCTGTGAATGGGCTGCAGTGGGTCCAGAACCCAGTATTGTATTCAAAGCATACTGATTACTGAGTGTGCTTCTCCACAGCTTTCATTAGATTCTCAGAATGGGTCTGGGGCTCTAAAGAGAATGAGAAGAGCTAGAGAAGATGGCCATTTGCACCTCACATTCCCTGACATCCCAGATCAGCTCAGGGCACCTGGGCCTACAGATGCCACTGGCTGGCCAAAGGCAGCGGTGCAGAAGGAAAGAACCAAGAAAGGTGAAGAGGGCAAAGGCATTGGGGAGGGCTATGAGGGGAAGCTAAGACAAAGGGTAGGAACGCTGGGCATCAGATACACAGCTAGAAGAGGTCATGTGGCCCAATACCCTTGTTTTATAGATAAGGAAAGGAGTTCCAGAGAGGTTAAGTAACCCCAGCATTTGGGGTCAGCCGGTGGCTCCCTTGCCAGAGATTGGCCCTGCTCTAGGCCATCTCTGTGGCCTCACAGTTTGTTCATTAAACAACAGATAAGCTCACAATGAGAGGCCAGTATTGCTGCTGTTATCTGGCTCTTTGGGTGGCAGCTGCGGGCCTTTTTATTGCTGGAATTTGGCATTTGGAATCAGAGATAGGGTAGGGAAAACATTCCTCTGGGTACATGTGAACGCATCATTCTTTGATGACCCCAGACCTAAAAAGCTTAACTTGCCAACCACTGATTCATTCACTTCACCAACATTTACTGAGCACTTACTAGGTACAGGCATTCATGGTAGCCTCCTTGGAGGCCCCAGAGAGGAGTGAGATGTGAGGCTTTGCCTTGGAGGAACTTGTGCTGTGGTAACTATGAAAGGACGTCCCACTGCAGAGGCAGCTGGGGCTTCTGTGCAGGAGGCGGGTTTGTTGCTGCCCTTAGAAGGACTTAATCACATCCACGTAGGTGAGCCAAAGCAAGGCCACTTGGGACCTCGGTGTGGTAAATCTTGGACACCAAGGCTCAGGTATGGCTCTGAATCTCACTGTAAGAAAGAAGTTCCGTGGTCTCTCTGACTGGTGGCATCAGGGCTGCCCTAAGTAGCCCTACTTGAGAACCTCCCACTGTTGCCCCCAGAGTCATGGAGTCACATAACTCCATGTGCCAGAGAGACTTCGAAGCCTGAGGAACAACTGGTGCCCAGTTCCAGAGGTTTCAGTTTCACCCTCATCTCAGTGTCCTGAGGTAGAGAGAATTCACATCCTCAACCAGGGCTCAGGGAGGCTTCGGCAATGAACAAGGTCACAGGGCTGTTTAACCACAGAGCCGAGACTTGAACTCAGGCCCATGACCCAAAATCCTGTTGCTGTGAAACTGTCACTTCTGCCTTTTCTCACCTCAGGTTAAAAGCCAAAACTGTACTGAAAAATCCCACTACTGATACCCTCTGATGCCTGTTAGATCTTGTACAAATTAGTTGAAAAGTGAAGTGGTAGGAAACCTCTTAGAGAAATGACTGCTGCTGTGGGAACAATACCCAGCCTGGGTATCATTTCTGCCTCTCCATGAGACAGGCTCAGCCTGCTAGTGAGAAAAAGTATGGTTTGGATGTCAGGCAGCTCCTGTACAATAGGCTCTGAAGGCCCCATGGTGAGCCTCTGGTCTCTCAACATCCCCTCCCCTTCTCTCATGGCCTGAAAGGGCCATGATCTAGAAGGCTTTTCCAGTGGTCACTGCTGATTATACCTGAAAACAAACTCTCTTGGGACAGGATATCAGATACAGCCCATTGGGAAGACAACGGATTAGGTACCTGAGGGACAAGAGGGCACTCTCAGAGGGGCAAAGATGAAAGCTGAAGTAAAAGGGCAGCCAAGGCCTGCTGGTGGTTGGCCAGTAAGCAATTGTGAAGAAAAGCTCATTTCCACAGACATGCATTGAAGTCATGGGACCTCAAAGATGAGTAAGAAAGCCCCAGTCCTGCCTGATGCCCAAGAGCTTTGGGCCTGTGTGCTCATGTGAAATGTGGATTTTGGCAGCCTGTGCATTTACCGGAGAGGAAAACTTGCCTTTCATGCACCATTACTAGTCTTCCCTATGTTTTTGGAAAGCTAGTGGCTGAGGTCTCCCACTGGTGCCCTAAAGGGGAGTCCAGGTCAACCACACAATGTTTACCCCACCGGATTTCCCTTGTTGGTTTCTACAAGCTCTCCTGCTCCAGAATAAGAAATTCCCAGGGACTCACTTGGAAGTGTGTTGGGAAAAATGACTAAACCACCAGTGTCATGACCCCAATGCCAGGGCATGGAAATCAGATAGCAGAATGTGCACACGGTAAACCTTTCCCTCTTTTTTTTTTTTGCGGTACGCGGGCCTCTCGCTGCCATGGCTCACGGGCCCAGCCGCTCCGCGGCATGTGGGATCTTCCCGGACCGGGGCACGAACCCGCGTCCCCTGCATCGGCAGGCGGATTCTCAACCACTGCGCCACCAGGGAAGCCCACCTTTCCCTCTTTTAAGTGACCACTGGCATGTGACCTTACTTCCCCAGATCTCATGTGGTTGGTTCAGTTTTCAAGGGAGAGAACTGTACTATTGGAAGATCTCGGAGACTTTTTCCAGCTCCGACAACCTGTGTTTCCACAACGTAGGAGTTCATGGGCAGTTCTGCCTGTCACCTCAGAGACCTGTGGTCCTCACATGATGTCCTGGCTTCCAGAACCTTCCTCGGAACTTTCCCTTCCTTGGAACTTTCCCTACATTCATGCCTGAATGTAGCACCTTGCTCAGACAGGGTCCTTAATAAATGTTTTTTTAATGAAAGTCTCCATGACTCTGAGTTATAGAGTGACTTGGCAGTTGAAAGCAAGACTATCCCAGGACCCATGTCAAAGGGAAAGGAGGAGGGGTATTTACACCAGGGAAGAGAAGGCTCAAGGAAGGCAAGGAAGAAGCAGACCTCTCCTGGGAGGCTTGAGGGGCAGAACCAGCAGAGCTGGGGTGACATGGGGGAGACACGAGAACTCCCAGGTACGATGCCTGTGGTTCAGTGAGGAGTCAGAGTGTGAGTAAAGAGAGCCAAGAAATAAGGCTGACTAAGGATAAATCTGGAAGCCTTGCAGCAACTGGAAGCAAAAAAAAGGTTTTTAACAGGGGACTGATGTAATGAAAACTGAGTTGGAAAACAATCTGGCAGCAGTGTGCAAGATGAACTGAAAGGGAAGGTCTGAGAGGAAGAACATCAGAGAGGTTACAATGGACAGAAGTGGAAACAGTACAAACTCAGGCAACAGGTTTGTAGCGAGCATATGCAAAGGCCTGGACACTGTTCTAGGAGCGGGATATGGTTGTGAAGGAGGTAGACCCAGATCCCCAGCCTTGGGGAACTCATCTTCCAGGAGAGGAAACAGGAGGAAGGAGATGACTTTTAAGAATTAATGCCTCATTTCATTAGGTAAGGGATTTGAAGAAATATACACATCCAACTCAGAAGGATAAATATAAATGATTTAATCTATTCTCTTTAACATCCTTTTAGATGAAACAATGAATTGTGTAGGGCTGATCCTATAAAGTCACTCATAGTCAGCTTAAGGACTGGCACCAGAGCGTGACTAGGCAAAGGCAGCTGCAGAAAGGACTCCCACACCAGGTCCAAGCGTGCAGCTCCTTGAAGTTTGTGGCACTTGATTCAGATAAGTAGTAATGGCTGCGAATGGGCTGGAGTCTGGATTGGACCCACGGAGAGGTGTGGTTTTTTTGGTTTTTTTTTTTTGCAGTATGCGGGTCTCTCACTGCTGTGGCCTCTCCCGTTACCGAGCACAGGCTCCGCACACACAGGCCCAGCGGCCATGGCTCATGGGCCCAGCCGCTCCGGGGCATGTGGGATCCTCCCAGACCGGGGCGCGAACCCGGTTCCCCTGCATTGGCAGGCGGACGTGCAACCACTGCGCCACCAGGGAAGCCCCCCGTGTAGCCCTTAAAGTTATTAAACCTTGGGAATGCCAAGAGTGGAATGAGGATCCACTAGGAATCCCCAATTTTGGGGGAGTTTTCTCAACAGGGGCTTTTGAAAACAATTGGGTATTAGAGATTTCGAGGTAAATTTTGGAAAAAGTCTAGAAGGCAGATATGGATTTGTCTTCAACTGACCACTGAGAATACTCTTTGATCATTAATGGAACAGAGGGCAGGGTTAAGGTCCTTTACAAAAATTAAGACATGGGTCTGAAGGTAAAGGAAAATCTTGTGTCAGAGACAAGACATTTTTAGGGAATATCCCTAGAACTTTGTGATGACATTTTTTTTTTTATATTTGGCTGCGTTTGGGTCTTCGTTGCTGTGTGTGGGCTTTTCTCTAGTTTGTGGCGAGTGGGGGCTACTCTTTGTTGCAGTGCATGGGCTTCTCATTGTGGTGGCTTCTCTTGTTGCGGAGCACAGGCTCTAGGCGCACAGGCTTTAGTAGTTGTGGCACACGGGCTTTGTTGCTCCGTGGCATGTGGGATCTTCCCGGACCAGGGCTCGAACCCGTGTCCCCTGCACTGGCAGGCAGATTCTTAACCACTGCACCACCAGGGAAGTCCTGTGATGACATATTTAGGCTGGGACAGGGGGTGAATATTCCTAGGGTGTAGGAAAGTAAGGGGAAGGGGTAAGTAAAACAACAACAACAAAAAACCCCAAAATTTTGAAGTTGAATGACTGGGAAAATGATGTATGAGAAGGTTGGGGTGGGAGGAGGAGGTTAGGAGGAAGTCAGTGGTTTTGGTTTTAACCATAAGTGTGGAGTGATGGTGAGGCACTTGAGGCTTCAGATATGGAGTTAAAGAAAGAGGATTGGGCCAAGAAGGGAATTGGGGGTGGGGCACCCACACAGCAGCAAGAGCTGAAGTCAGGAAAAGAAATGAGTTCTCAAAAGGAGTATGAAGCAGAGGGCTAAGCTCTTAGGCTGGGAAATACTCAGGGTTCAGGGACTGCAGGGGAGCTAGGAACAGGTACAGAGGAATAAGAAGGAACAATGGGAGAAAAGGAAAAGCCCATCTGCCATGGGCAAACTGATACAAGAAGGAGAAATGGCCAAATGGGTCCAAAGCCACAGACTGAGATCAGAAGAACAAAGATGGAGGGGGAAAAGGTATGGATTAAGAGGTGGGAAGGTTGTATGTAACCTCTGAGGGACTGGTATCATGAGTGTAGTTAAAGCAGAAGCCAGAAGTTAAGAGGCAATGGGTAGAAAGGAAATGGTTAACAGTAGGCATGGGTTATTTATTTGGAAGAAAAAGAAGTTAACCTGCAAAGAGGAGAGGAGGAAGCCAGAGATACAGAAGGAAAATGAGGAGAGGCCTCTATCATGGCAGCCAGGAAAGGAACCAGGCATGCAGTGAGAGGAAGCAGAAAGTGGTTTGGGTTAAAAGAATGGGCTTTCAGCTCCCACAGATTGGTGCTCACCTCCCACTTTACCACTTGCTTTGACATGCTGAGGCTCAGTTTCCTAATCTGTAAAATGGAGGTATAATGTATTGAACTCATTCCAGAAGGTCGTTGTGATGATTGAGCCCTAATGTATGTAGAGCACTTGGTGAAACGTTCCAGGTGAGAGTGAAACTGATGCTACAGGCATCAGGTCTTGGCCACACTCTTCAAGGGACTGTTGACACCATATCCAGGTTGTTTGTTCCCCTTGTAAAACAGCAGTAATGGTTGTCATAATTTTTTTTTTTTTTTTTTCCGGTACGTGGGCGTCTCACTGTTGCGGCCTCTCCCGTTGGGGAGCACAGGCTCCGGACGCGCAGGCTCAGTGGCCATGGCTCACGGGCCCAGCCGCTCCGCGGCATG
>NC_041224.1:87651517-87670627 GCF_002837175.3 Physeter macrocephalus
GGACGCGCAGGCTCAGCGGCCATGGCTCACGGGCCCAGCCGCTCCGCGGCATGTGGGATCTTCCCGGACCGGGGCACGAACCCGTGTCCCCTGCATCGGCAGGCGGATTCTCAACCACTGCGCCACCAGGGAAGCCCCATAATATTTTTTAAAAAGGAAAAAATTACTTTTTGGAGATTCATGCCTTTTGGACATTCTCCAGCTTCTACCTTCCTCTCTGTCTCTATTATTGTAGCATCCCAGCCATGCCTCCTTGTTCATTAGAGATGCTGGCACTTAGCCATGATCAGCCTCTTCTGGTCTCCTGCTAGCTCTTGGGCCAACCCTCCCCAGCTTTCTTTGTAAACTCACCTTTTCTTACATGATTTATCCTCCTCTATCCTGTCATCAAATTTTGGTGTCCCTTAAGACACGCTTCTCAGTCTATACAGTCTCCATAGCTCATATGTCAGCTCAGACACCTCCCCTGAGTTATAAACCGTATATCACCACTTGGATGTTCCAACAATTCCTCCAACTCAAAATTTCCAAAATCTAAAAGAATTCTCCACACGTCAAAACTGGTCCAGGCTCAGAGAACGGCACACTACCCCTCTAGGTACACAGTCTGGAAACTTAGTAAACATACTTAACACTTTCCTCTCTCCTTATATCATTAGATTTAAATCATGAGAGTCATGCCAACTTAGTGAACCTGTCTCTTTGTCTCTATTTCGACCTCCTAAGACCACGGTACTTCCCTCTCTTGCCTGAAAAACTATGGAAGCCTCCCAGCTGCTCTCCTTCACCCACTCCAATACCCCTCCCTCCATCGTATTCTTCCCACTGCAGCCAAAGTGATTCAGATTTTTTAAATGCAGATATGAATTTGCTGATCCCTTGCTTAAAGCCCTTCACTGGCTTCTCATTTCTCTTAAGACAAATTCTAACTTTTCTAATGCACCTGCAAAGCTCTGCAGAGGTGTCCCCTGTCACCATCGCAAGCCCCAATACACCCCATACTGCCCCTGCTCTCTGGGGCCCAGGTCACCAGCTTTCTTCCTGTTCCTTGCTGACCATTCTTTCTGCTTTGCATCATGCTCACCCTCCCCCTGCTCCCATCCGTCCCAGGCCACCAGTTCCATTCCACAGCCCCTCCCTGGGACAGGACACTCTGCAGCCACAGGCCTCCCTGCCCCCAACTGGATGTTCTCACTCACTTGTGGAACCATTCGGTAAAGATCTGTAACTCCTCCTCCAAGACCCTGTCTGTTAGCCCCTGGGGGCTGATCACATCTGTCTTGTTCCTTGCGAGAGCCCTAGGAGGCAGCCCCCTGTCTGTGGGGACCCAAATCAGAAGGTGTGGCAGGGAGAACCAAGGTGGCTGGGTCACGTTCCTCTGGGAGTGGGGGCAAGAAAGAGAGACAGACCAGGTGTACTGGAGAGAATGAGAAGGAGGGCAGGCTTGGCACCCAGCCCTCAGACCCTGCTGGACAGGTCGCCCCCATGCTGCAAGGTAGGATTTGGTAGGGTCTGGCCAAGCCGGGCAGCACTTCTGCAAGGTGAGGGCCTGCCTTCCCACCCTGGCAGAGGGTCAGGGCTGTATCAGGGCATCTAGGAGCCCCTTTTGGTACTCCAAGGACCAGAGTACACCCTGACCCCAAAGCACTGGGATACCTGGGTTCTGCTGTGCCCCCAGCGGACTTTGCCCTGGCTCAGACTGGGGACTCAGGCCTGGCATTTCCTTATCCTGAGGTTGTGGGGCATTAAGGTATCAGGATATCTGTGGTCCACGTAGCATGGGAGCACAGGCCTGGCTCATCAGGAGGCCAAAGCCCCTGCTTAGGGCCAGGCACCTAGCGTGGGATGCCCCAGTGAATGAGACCACTTTGCAAACAAATGCCTGGAAAGCCAGGTATTTGAGATGGCTTTTGAAGGCCTGTGGCACTTTAGGGCCACATGTGTGTATATGTATGTTTGAGGGTGAGGGGAGGGTACTCCTGGAACAGGGGACATATAAGTAACCTCTCTGAAGTTCTAGGACCTTCTTCCATTCCTCTACCACACCTCAAAGGCCTATGTTCAACCTGTCTGTGTGGTCCATTGGAATGTTCTACTGGACAGGAAAACCAATGTGCAAGGAGGAGAGAATCTTTAAGGATATTTCCAGCTGTGCATTCAGAGATCTGAAAAGCTAACTCCTTTAAAGGGAGTCATTCTGAATAGCCTGGAAGTGAACATAAGTGACTGAAAGGTCCCTGAATGTTGAGAGCAAATGAATCTCATAACATGCACCAAATGGCATGATTCACAGCATGGGCTCTGGAGACAGACTCCATGGATTCCAATCTCATCTCCACGACAAACAAGCTGGGTGCCCAAGGGCAAATTAGGTACCCACACTCCAGTTTCCTCATTTGTAAAATGGGTACCATCATACTTAGTTCACAGGATTGTTGTGAGGATGAATGACTTAATATTTGTAAAGTGCTGGGAACAATGTCTGACACACAGAAAATGCTATGTAAGCATTAAAAAAAAATCTCATTCTTTTGGGTCTTCAAATAGTGCTCTTTTAGGCATCTTTATGACATACTTTTGAGCAAGATGAGGAACCAGCCTTCTTTGCCCCATCAAACTTTTAGAAATACAGGCAGTGCTAACTTTGCACAGTAGTGCAGGACAGTAAAAATGACCATGCAAACTGAAACTATGCAAGGTAATCTTAAAAATCAAGAAAAAAAAATACAACTGTACTCTGACCTTTAAAAATTTTGTTGAGGGCTTCCCTGGTGGCGCAGTGGTTGAGAGTCCGCCTGCCGATGCAGGGGACACGGATTCGTGCCCCGGTCTGGGAGGATCCCACATGCCGCGGAGCGGTTGGGCCCGTGAGCCATGGCCGCTGAGCCTGCGCATCCGGAGCCTGTGCTCCGCAACGGGAGAGGCCACAGCAGTGAGAGGCCCGCAAAAAAAAAAAAAAAAAAAAAAAAAAAAATTTGTTGAAACATGAAAAACTCTCTTAGTATAGGTTTTAAGTGTATATGGAAGATAAAAAAATAGTAAAACCAATATTTTAATACACTATAATTTAAAACATTAGAAACATTGCAATTCTTAGTGTTTTGTTTTGGTTTTTCTCTTTGTAAAAAAAAACTCAGCAAGAGTATTTGAACAGTTCTTGTTGCCTTCTTTTTGTAGAACTTAAAACACTGAGGGAACATCTTTTCTATGCCTTGGTGAACTGTCATACTCCTTTATAAAGTTGCATCAGCTTCCAACATTTTATACTTTGTGCTTTCAACATTGTAACATCTCTCTGAGAGTTTGTTAAACGTGAAGTTTTTGCCCACATCACTTCCTCTAGGACATCTTCCTCCTTTTTGTCACAACCACTTTCTTCACTTACGCTTTTAACACTGGTTTCAGGTTTCATCAATATAAACAGAAACAGTGAGGGTCCTGACTGGCAGAAAGTCACAAGGAGCTTACTCAGAATGATGTAAAATTCCACTCTGGAAATTAAAAACCTAAAAACTCAACCTGTTCCAAGAAGCTGTTCATTAACAAAGGAACCAGATGATAGCAGACATATTGCTGACGTTTCAGTCTCAACTTATATATATTTAAAAAAAGAAAAAAACTGCCCAACATATGAGCAGGCAGTTTTAGTGCCTTGCACTTAACTGTTAATGATTATTTAAATGGTAGAATAATAGGATGAATCAATAGAATGAATCAAGCAACTGAATGAATTCAAGTATGTCATGAAATTTCTGTACTTGCCAGAAATGGATCTTTGATTGCATATCTAAGATCTCATATAAATCAGAAGAGAAATGTAATTATATATTCTTCAGGAACCTGATGAAAGTTATGGCTTCTTTCCCCCATAAAAGCGCAGCTGAGCCGATACAACATTTTACGCAGCATTTCAGGGAGTTCACAGAGCCCCCGAAATACACTTAGAAGTCCTGGTTAAGAACCTAGAACTCTTATTACTAGGTAAAACCCAGTCAAAGTCTGTTTCAGAGACATTGCAAGTCTTGGGAACTTAGAGCACTTTCCAAGAGAAGGTAATCCTTGGAGTGGTCACCTGGCACCAGGAACTGAATGGAATGGTTGCTCTTTCCTTGTTACACAAGGCTATTCCATCTAAGTCTCTTCAACAAACCACCATCCCTGAAACTCTCTTCTGAGAGTATAAGTATTGGAAAACCTTACTGAAAATAAAGACTAAACATTCCGTTGTGGAAAAACACAGCAGAGGGGAGTGGCCAAGATGACGGAGTAGGAAGACCCTGAGTTCACCTCCTTCCATGGGCACTCCAAAATTGTAAGTATTTACAGAGCAACTATCTGTGAAAGTGATCTGAAGGCTAGTAGAAAAGATCTCTACAGCTAAAGATATAAAGAAGGAACTATATAATAGGACAGGTAAGAGGGGCATATATGGAGTATAGTCAAGACCCATACCACCAGGTAGGTGACCCACCAACAGGAGGATAATTACAATTGCAGAGGTGCCCCCCAATAAACCAGTAGTCTGGGGCTCACACTGGACTCCCCAGCCTGGGGTGGGGGTGGGGGTCCTACGCTGGGAAGACAAGCCTCCAGAACATTTGGCTTTGAAGGCAAGTAGGGCTTGCTTTCAGGAGACCCAGAGGGCTGTGGGAAATAGAGACTCCACTCTTAAGGAGTGCACACAAAGCCTCACATGCTCTAGGACCAAGGGCAGAAGCAGTAATTTGAAAGGAGCTTGGGTCAGACACACTGGCTAATCTTGGAGAGCCTCCTAGAAAGGCAGGAGGCAACTGAACCTCAACCTGGGGATGAAGACACCGGCAGAAGCCATTTCGGGGAGCGCATCCCACCACAAGGACGCTGGTGCTGGTAAGCACCATTTTGGAATCCTCCCTCTAGATTAGCACCAGGACCTGGCCCATCCCCACTAGCGCATTGGCACTAGTCCTGGAACCTCCCAGGCCAGGAAGCTAGCTGGGTGGGGACACAGCCCCACCTACCAGCAGGTCGGCAGTGCTAGGAACACCTGAGCCTCTAGCCACCCTGGGATCTGGCCCTACCCACAAATGGGCTGGCACTAGCCCTGGACCCAGCTTCACTCACCAGGGAGGCACCAGCCCTGGGATCCCTTGGGCCCCAGCCCTGCCCATCTACAGGCCAACATCAACTCTGGGACCCCTGGGGCCCTGCAGCTAGAGACCCCAGAACCCATCTCTGCCCACCAGTGAGCTGGCAGTAACTCAGGACCTGGCTTCACCCACCAGTGGGTGGACACCAGCCTTAGGACCCCCTGGGCCACAGCCCTGGGACCACCAAGGCCCTGAAGCCAGCTGTGTCAGGATCCAGTGTACTCACCAAGGGGCCAACACCAGCTACGGGACCCCTGGGCCTATAGCCAGAGAACCCAGGACCCGGCTCTGCCCATCAGTGGGATGGCAGTAGCTCCAGGACCTGGCCTCACTAGTGGGTGGGCACCAGCCCTGGGAAACCTTGTGCCTGAGCCCCACCCACCAGCTGGCAAGACAACAACTCCAGGATCACAGCTGCCCCACAGCCAGCCTTGTCAAGACCCAGCCTACTCACCAGCAGGCAGGCACCACCTCAGGATGCCCCAGGCCCTGGCCCTGGCCAACAGCAGACCTACAGCAGCTCCAGGTCACCTTGAGCCCCTCAGCCAGCCATGTCAGGATTTGGCTATAAAATATGATGTCAAAAACAATAAATGTTGAGGGGAGGGAGAAAATGCAGAGTTATTAAAAGGCATTCAAACCTTTAAAAAATCAGCAACTTAAAATGCCTATATATATATAAAACTATATACAAACCTTTTTGTAACCAGAAACTAAAAATCTGTAACAGATACACACAGAAAAAAGAGGAAGGAATCCACACATAACACTAAAAATAGCCATTAAATCACAAGGAAATAGAGCAAAAGAAGAAAGGAACCAAAAAAAAACCAAAACAAAAACAAAACCAATAAACCTCACAAAACAAGCCAAAGAGAATTAACAAAATAGCAATAAGTACATACCAATGAGCAATTTTTTTTTATCTTTTTTTGTTTTTTGGCTGTGCCACGTGGTATGTGGGCTCTGACCAGGGATCGAACCCTTGCCCCCAGCAGTGGATGCACGGAGTCTTAATCACTGGACTGCCAGGGAAGTCCTCCCTTTTTTTTTTTTTAATAATTACTTTAAATGTAAGTGGACTAACTGCTCCAATCAAAAGACATAGAACGGCTGAGTGGATATGAAAACAAGACCCATATATATGCTGCCTACAAGAAACTCATTTCAGATCTAAAGAAACACACAGACTGAAAGTGAGGGGATGGAAAAAGATATTTCATGCAAATGGGAAAGAAAAAGAAAGCCAGTGCTTATGTTAGACAAAATAGACTTTAAAATAAAGACTGTTACAAGAGACAAAGAAGGACATTACATAATGTTCAAGGAATTAATCCAGCAATAAGTCATAACAATTACAGATGTATATATATGCAACATGGGAGCACCTATATACATAAAGTGAAATATTAACAGACATAAAGGGAGAAATTGACAGTAATACAATAATAGTAGTGGACTTTAACACCCCACTTACATCAATGGACAGATCATCTAGACAGAAAATCAATAAGGAAACACTGGCCTTAAATGATACATTACACCAGAATAACTTAACAGATATATAGAAGTCCATCAAAAAGCAGCAGAATACACATTCTTTTCTAGTTCATGTGAATCATTCTCCAGGATAGATCACATCCTAGGCTACAAAACAAAGTCTCAGTAAATTTAAGAAGATTGAAATCAAATCATGTATCTTTTCCCACCACAAAGCTATGAGAATAGAAATCAACTACAAAGAAAAAACTACAAAAAACACAAATAATATAGAGGCTAAACAATATGCTACCAGTGGGTCACTGAAGAAATCAAAGAGGAAATTTTAAAAATACCTGGAAACAAAGGAAAATGAAAACAGAAAGAAATCATGAAAACAGAGCAGAAATGAAAGAAATAGAGACTAAAAAAAAATAGAAAATATCAATAAAACTAAGAGCTGGTTCTTTGAAAAGATAAACAAAATTGGAAAACCTTTAGCCAGACTCATCAAGAAAAAAGAGGGCCCAAATCAATAAATCATAAAAAGAAGTTACAACCAACACCACAGAAATAAACAGGAACATAAGAGATTACTACCAACAATTATATGTCAGTAAGATAGAAGAAATTAACAAATTCCTAGAAATGTACAATCTCCCAAGAGTGAATCAGGAAGAAATACAAAATATGAGCAGACCAATTACCATTAATGAAATTGAATCAGAAAAAAAAAAAAACTCCCAACAAACAAAAGTTCAGGACCAGATGGCTTCATAGGTGAATTCTACCAAAGAGTTAGAAGATAGTTAACACTCATTCTTCTCAAATTATTCCAAAACTTTTCAGAGGAAGAAACACTTCCAAACTCATTCTATAAGGCCAGCATCACCCTGATATCAAAACCAGATAAAGATAACACACAAAAAGATATTACAGGTCAATAACACTGATGAACACAGATGTAAAAATCCTCAACAAAATATTGGCAAACCAAATTCAATAATACATTAAAAGGATCGTACATCATGATCAATTGGGATTTATCCCAGGGATGTAAAGATGGTTCCATATCTGCAGATCAATCCATTTGATTCACCACCTTACCAAACTGAAGAATAAAAATCATAAGATCATCTCCATAGAAGCAGAAAATCTTCTGACAGAATTCAACATCCATTTATAATAAAAACTCTCAACAAAGTGAGAATAGAGGGACCATAACTCAACATAATAGGCCATACATGACAAGCCCACAGCTAACAACATATTCAATGTTGAAAAGCTGAAATATTCTTCTCTAAGATCAGGAACAAGACAAGGATGCCCACTCTTACCACTTTTATTCAATATAGTTTTGGAAGTCCTAGCCACAGCAATCAGAGAAGAAAAAGATATAAAAGGAATCCATATTAGAATGGGAGAAGTAAGACTGTCACCGTTTGCTGATGACTTGACACTACACATAGAAAATCCTAAAGACACCACCAAAAAACCAAAAAAAAAACAAAAAAAAAAACTAGGGCTCATCAATGAATTCAGTGAAGTTGCAGGAGACTTCTGCAAGAAATCTGCAGAAATCTGTTGCACATCTATACACTAAAAAGAAACTAACAGAAAGAGAAATTTTAAAAAGCAATCCCATTCACAATCACATCAGAAAGAATAAAATGCCTGGGAATAAATCTGACTAAGGAGGTAAAAGACCTATACTTGGAAAAGTGTAAGACACCAATGAAAGGAATTGAAGATGACACAAACAGAGGGAAAGCTATATTGTGCTCATGGATTGGAAGAACTAATAATGTTAAAATGATCATACTACCCAAGGCAATCTACAGATTCAATACCAGCAAGAAGGCTGGGATAGGGAGGGTGGGAGGGAGGGAGACGCAAGAGGGAAGAGATATGGGGATATATGTATATGTATAACTGATTCACTTTGTTATAAAGCAGAAACTAACACACCATTGTAAAGCAATTATACTCCAATAAATTGTTTAAAATAAAATAAAATAAAATAAATTAAAAAACAAACAAACAAAAAACACTTATAACATTCTTCAAAGAACAAGAACAAGTAATTCTAAAATTTGTATGGAAACAAAAAAGACCCAGAATAGCCAAGACTATCTATCTTAAGAAAGAAGAACAAAACAGGAGGTATCCCATGCCCTGATTTGAAACTATACTACAAAGCTATAGTCATCAAACTAGTATGGTACTGGCACAAAAAACACACACATAGATCAATGGAACAGAATGGAGGGTGCAGAAATGACTCACACTCATATGGGCAATTAAGCTACAACAAAGAGCAAAGAATATACAATGGGGGAAAAGACAGCCCCTTCAATAAATGGTATTGAGAAAACCAGGCAGCTACATGCAAAAGAATCAAACTGGACTACTTTCTCACACCATATACAAAAATAAATTAAAATGGATTAAAGACTTCAAAGTAAGACCTGAAACCATAAAACTTTTAGAAGAAAACACAGACAATAAACTCTTTGACATCAGTTTTAGCAGTATTTTGGGGGATATGTCTCCTCAGGCAAGGAAAACAAGGGCAAACATAAATAAATGGGACTACGGCAAAAAATCTTTGGTACAGCTAAGGAAACTATCAGCAAAATGACCACCTACTGAATGGGAGAAGATATTTCCAAATGACATATCCAACAAAGGTTAATCTTCAAAATATACAAAGAACACATACAATTCAACATCAAAAACACAAACAACCCAATTTAAAAATGGACAGAGGACCTGAATAGACATTTTTCCAAAGAAAACATACAGATGGCCAACAGGTACATGAAAAGATGCTCAACATCTCTAATCATCCAGGAAATACAAATCAAAATCACAATGAGATATCACCTCATACCAGTCAGAATGGCTATCATCAAAAAGAGAACAAATAAGTATTGGTGGGGATGTGGAGAAAAAGGAACCCTTGTGCATTGTTGGTGGGAATGTAAATTGTTGCAGCCACTATGGACAAAAGTATGAGGGTTCATCAAAAAATTAAAAATAGAAATACTTGTGACACAGCAATTCCAGTTCTGGGTATTTATGGAAGAAAATGAAAACACTAATTCAAAAAGATATACGTACCTGTATGTTTATTGCTGAATTACTTACAATAGCCAAGATATGGAAGCAACCTAAGGGCTCATCAACAGATGAATGGATAAAGAAGATGTAGGGTGTGTGTGTGTGTGTGTGTGTGTGTGTGTGTGTGTGTGTGTGTGTGTGTATAAAATGGAATATTACTCAGCCATAAAGAAGAATGAACTATTACCACTGGTGATAACATAGATGGACCTAGAGGGTATTATGTTAAGTGAAATAAGTTTGACAGAGAAACACAAATACTACACGATTTCACTTATATGCAGAATTTAAAAACCAAAACAAATATAACTAAACAGAAAGAAAGTCATAGGTACAGAGAAAAAACAAGTGATTGACAGAGGGGAGGGGTCTGGGGGAGGAAAAAAATAGGTGAAGGAGATTAAAAGGTACAAACTTTTAGTCACAAAGTAAGTGAATTATGGGTATGAAATGTACAGTGTGGGAATATAGTCAATAATTATGTAATATCTTTCTATGGTGACAAATAACAACTAGATTTACTAGTGTGATTATTTTGAAATGTATAAAAATATCAAATCACTATGTTGTGTACCAGGAACCAACATAGTGTTGTAGGTCAATTATAGCTCACAAACAAACAAACTCATAGAAAAGGAAATCAAACTTGTGGCTACCAGAGGCAGGGGGTGGAGGGATGGGGAGTTAAATGAAAGTGGTCAAAAGGTACAAACTTCCGGTTATAAGATAAATAAGTACTAGGGATGATAAAGTACAATATGATAAAGATAACTGGGAGGGAGATGCAAGAGGGAGGAGATATGGGGATATATGTATACGTATAGCTGATTCACTTTGTTATAAAGCAGAAATTAACACACCATTGTAAAGCAATTATACGTCAATAAAGATGTTTAAAAAAAGATAATTAACACTGCTGTATCTTATATATGATAATTGTTAAGAGAGTAAATCCTAAGTGTTCTCATCACAAGAAAAAAATAATTTTTTCTATTTCTTTAATGTTATATCTGTATGAGATGATGGATGCTCACTAAATCTATTTTGATAATCATTTCAGGATGTATATAAGTCAAATCATTATGTTGTACACCTTAAACTTATACACTGCTATATGTCAATTACATCTAAATAAAGCAGAAAAAAATATGCTTTCCAAGAGGAAAAAAAAAAAGAAGAGAAAACCACATCAGAATCAGCAAATTAAACTGCAAATTGTCCTGCACAGGAGACCAGCTGCTGTGGGGAGCTCGGTTGCTGAGTGGCACCTGAGCCTACTGCTGGTGGCATCAACTATGTCCTCTCTTTCCTCCTGCTTCCTCACCTCTTTTTTCCTCCTCTCCTTTTATTCTTCCTCTCCTATTCTTCTTTCCTACTACCTCTGTCATAGGCCCATGTGTACTGCTTCATCAAGTCCATGGTGCAAGAGATTTTAAGCTTCGTCAAAGCCAATAGGAAAAGATTGTCCTGAGTGAATCATGTTGAATTCAATAGACAACCTGAAAATGCCTCAGTGATGCCCATGAAACACCTTCTTACTGAAGAAGCTTACCCTTTGGGGCAAGTAATTTTAAGCAAGGAAGAATACTGGGGAATGCTTTTTTAAAAAATTTATTTGGCTTGAAGGGAAAAAGATTGCCTAAACAAAATCTGCTGATGAAGTCATGAAATGACTCCATCTCTGGAATGAGCTTCATTTTCATGTATTTTGGTAAGAAATTTGGCTCTCAATTGGGAATTCAGTCACTCTACCCACTCAAGGGCAAGATGATAAGGTTCTATCAGACCAAGCGTCTAAACGAACCTGAGACTCTACCAAGGTCAGAAATGCTGCACTTCAAGCCAAAAGATCTCTCTTGGGCTTGCTTGTTTTGACTTGTAACTACAAATTTGTCTTGTCTAAGTGTCCAATCACATTATAAAACAGAACGCCCATCTCTACAGTACAGCATCCTCTGAAGCAACTGGAGTCGTAAATGTACGTTTTGGGGGATTCTCTAATTTTTCTGACCCTCTGATTTCCACAGGACTTTAGGTTGCTTCCCCTGAGGTCAAGCAACACAAGATGGTTTTGGAAGTGCTGAACTCAGTGCATTATAACGTCACCAGCATGGTGACCGAAGTTGCACCTGTTGCCAGCATTGCAATCCTGCTGTTCACTGGCTTTCTTCTCTTGGTTTGGAATTATGAGGACACATCCTCAATACCAGGTAAGTCAGTCATTTATTTCTGTACCTAAGAAGATTGTTTTCTTGGGCTTTTGATCCATGAGGGTAAAGGAAATTTTGCAAAACGACGAAGAGCAAACCGGGGAAGATGGCTGAAGGCCACGGCACATAAGCAAATGAGGACGCAGGTGAAAAAATTTTAGCCAATTATCTGCACATGTTTAATGAAAACATTAAAACAATATCTTACATAACCCCTTCCAGTCTCCACTTTGCTTTGGTAGAATAGACTTGGCACTAGTATCCTTTAAAGTAAGTTTACGATGGAGTGGAGCAAGGTAAAATTCCAGGTTTGGTTTTCTTACCTTTTGATTCAAATTCACTCCAGTTTTGCTCTAAAGGTGAAAATGGAATGCCTTCTGTACTCCTTTCTGTCTCCCTCCCACTTTGCCTCATCCATGTCCTCTGCCCTCTCTTTTATGAACTTATTCCTTCTCTTTATCCCATTCTTCATTTTTCTTTTATTCTTGGGCATGGTGGTGATGTTGGTGCCACCATAAGGGCTGGATGGGACCTGGACAGTGGAAGAAAAATGGGGATCACTATAGTTGCCTTGAAAACCTAAAAGAAACTTCCACAAGCTCTGTGGATCAATCAAACATAGAGTATAGTATAATTATCCAGATAATTCCAGTAGAAACCCCATCACTCCACACTACCAGATTAACTCAGAATTCTCAGAAATATCAGATGGTTTTTTAGTTTTCAGGGAAAACTCCTCATAGCAGGCATCTGTCCCCAGTTCCATAAGATATCCGATAAGGCTTTATTTCAAGAGCAGAGTCATTACACACTTTCAAGCGCCGTGGTCCTCTTCACAGAGTGATGTCAAGTGGGAGTGTGGCGCTGCTGCAGACTGCCCTGGGTCTGGATTCTCTATCGTTTTCCAGAGAACTGACTGTCTCTCTGCCCAATTCAGCCTGGTATTTTAGTTTACTTTAAGGCCCAATGGAATGGAATGTTTACTTTGTTTTGTTCTCTACTCCTGATGGGGGTCTGAAGGAAGACTGTTCCACAGTCTTTTAACTTGAACCCCTTCCCCACCACTGCTCCTTCCTCACTGGATTTCTCCTCCCCCAGTGGGTGCCCAAGTCAGGGTCCGTGAAAGGTGGAGGTGAGGGAGGAGGTATTTTTTAAGAAGTCTCCCCAGATGTTTATGTTGCAGGTGATGGTAGAACTCCCTTGGACCTTTGGGGAGGGGCAAACACAAGAACTGGCATCCTTGAAGCCCTGGACCAGGAGCCTAGGTGGTAGCTCACTCTGTCTACCACCTCTGGGCTGGGGACATCATGCTGTCATACACTGATAGTCTACGACACTATCACATAGTCCTGTGGTTCTCAGCCCTGCCTGAGGAGGGTCCCCATGTGGGTTTTTTGTTTTTTTAACATCTTCCCAGGTGGCTTTCCTGAGCAGTCAGGGTTGAGAGCCAAGGAATGGAGCCCAGCCCGTTCATTTGACACAAGGGGAAACTGAGCCTCAGAGAAGGGCTCTGCCTTGTCCAGGCAAACCGTTGTGACAAGTATGAGTAACTGTGGAGTTCAAACTCCTCATTTCACGGGGGAGGGGTTAAAGCCACAGAAGGGAGATGGCTTGCCAGCATCTCAACTGGAAGGAAAGTGGCAATAGGGGGAGCAGGGGAACCACCAGGAAGACCTAAATCCCAGGTAGATGATCATTTTGCTACCAGGGAGCTTCTAGTTCCATGCTTTCCTTGGGAAAATGTGAGGTCTGGTCAGAACCTTCTAGTTCTAGAAAGCTCTGGCCCAGGCTGAGATCCCGCGACTCCTGGTTGAGGAAGGGAAGGTAAGGACACTGGCCTTGTTGGATGGGTCTTGCTGACCAATACTTCGGAACTCCTTTTGCCAGATCCCTCCAATCACTGGCTCTCTGGGTTCTTAGCTTTATACATATGGGGAATCTCAGGGTCAGTGAAGCCAAAAGAGTTGAGAGGGTACAATGAGCCAAAGCCCTCTAGTAAGTTACAGTTTTCAAAGCAGTTTCACACCCACTTTCTCTTGTGAACCTCTGGGCACTCTGGTGAGTTGAGTGTGTTGATGCCTATTTTACAGATGAAGAAACTGAGACTTAAAGAGGCTAGGTGTCCATAACTAGTTAAGTGATGAACCTGGGACTCAAATCTAAGCTTCTTAAACCCACACTTACTGAGAGGCCCTGCATTGCCAGGTGATGGGGACGGGGGATCAAGGAGTGTGCAAAGGTGACACACATAGGCAGAGGACTTAGAGCCAGCGAGGGCCGTGAGGGTTCGGAGAGGAAAGAATCATCCCTATTTGGGGGTTTTGTAAGCTTCAATTTGGGGAAACTGCCCCAGTTCACTGATCTCTGCCAGGACTACAGTTACCTGGCACCTGGCAGCTCTCCCTTCCCCAAGGATACAGGGCGATGCCCAACCTTGCACGTGGGTCCTCTCCCCCAGAGGCCCTCTCTGCCCTGGGCACCACATTCCTTATGGGAGCACTGGGAATAAAGGACATGGCAATAGTCTTCTTTTGCCCATTAAAAATACAGAAAATGCACAAATAAACGTCATCACAGACCAGGACAAGAAGTAGGATGTTAGCAGCATCCTAGAAGCTCCTCTTGTGCCTTTTCAATCATACCCTCTCTCATCCCCAGAAGTAAACAACCTTCTATTTCTTAACGATCGCTCCCCTGCTTTTTTATAGATTTTTCACCTAATTTCATATTCCAAACAACGTACTTTAGTTTTGCCTGGTTTTACATGCTTTAGCAATAGAATCCTACATTCTTCTTCTACCTTGCTTTTTTGCTCACTTTTTTGCCTGTGGGTTTCATCCAGGTTGTGGCATGCAGCTGCAGTTCATATGGTATGCAGTTATATGAACACCCCATGGTTTAATCTCCCATTCTACTGTTGATGGACACTTAGGGTGTCTCCAGCTTGGGGCTACTGTGAACAGTGCCGCTATGAACGTTCGTGTACACAGGATTCTCTAGGGTGTACACCCAGCATGGAACATAACAGCTTCTTGATTAGCACAGAGAGTGGGAGGCCCCAGCTGTTGGCTTCATGCAGACCATCTCTGCACAAAAATGCAGTGAAGTATTTACTGCTCCTCTGAGGGTGTGCAAGAGACTACTGCACTCACACATGCCTAGACGAGCATTCCCAAATCTGAGAAGCAGAAAGCAGTGTAATGTGGACACAACCAGAGTATTTCCCTAATATTCTAACAAAATTTCTCCCCCCCAGAGCATTCTTCTCTCCAACCGGAAGGTATAAGATATACACATTAACTGAAAGGATCATATTGTGTGATAATTATTTGATTTTGTGCTTTTTTTCACATTTATTTTCCCTGCCCAGGATCTGATGGGGACCTAGTTATACTTACCATACCATCACGGGTCCCTAACTTGGAGTTAGTGTCTATACCTAGTAGGGTTTCAGGGTTTGTTGGATGAATTAAGTTGAAATACGATTGACTGCCAAAGACTCAAACTCTGACTCTCTTATTGTTAAAACACTCAGGTTCTCAGCCTTAGCAGAGTTCATCACAATCTCCCTTTTTCAATAGATACAGCTCTTCACTGTCATATTTTAAATTTGATTGGCAGTTTCCAAATACTAAGACTTTCCACATAGCAACAAACATTTAGATAAAACATGTAAACTGCAGCCTTCCATTTGTATGTCTTTGTGCCTCATGGCTGTAGTATATGAAGTAAATGTTTGTTGAAAAAGTCTATTCCCAAATAGACTGGTGTTTGACTTCACATGGATTAAAGGTATGAGATATAAGATATTTTTCCATTTTTATCAAAATGTAAATACACCTAAAATATTCTAAATAAGGATGACATTTAAAACTTCATTCTTTACACATGTCTAATAAATTGTAAAAATTCATTCAGGAAACATTTATTGAGGATCTACAATGTTTCAAGCTGTAAATACAAAGTATTTTGTTATTATGCACATTTGTATTGATAAAAGGTCAGTATGATTAAATTTTAAGGAAATATGTATACAATCAAATCAGCTTAATTCTTTTTGAGAACTCAGTGAAATTAGTTTAATATAAAGTCAGTCATCTGACTATATAACTGTATAATGTAGTGTTATGAGAACAATCTTAATATTAAGAACCCTTGATCCAAAGAACTCAAATTCTTATATTGGTTCTATAGACATTAACGAAGAACTTTAACGACAAAAGAACCTGGTAGTATTTGCTACATTAATCCTGCTAATGCAAAGTTAAGGAGTAAGCCCTGTTTGCCAAATTTGGGACTGAACTTCCACTTTAGATGAGTCATGCAAAAAGTTAGATTATCTAAGTAGTTCACTGGTGGCCTAATGGTTAGGATCCCTAGTTTTCACTGCCATAGCACACGTTCAATCAGGGAACTGAGATCCTGCAAGCCATGCTGCACAGCCAAAGAAAATAAAACAAAACAAAACAAAAACTTAGATTATCTAAATTATTATAGTACTGTACTGTCTCAGATAGTTGTGTGAGTTTTGGCTCCAGGACTATTTCAATGACAGAATGGAATTAAAGGAGTAAGATACAGAAATGGTATAGCTTTACAATGAAACTCCTAAAGCCATTCTAACAAGCTTTTGATGAACTTTTCACCACCACCACCACTAAATTCAAGCTACCAAGTTTGTTCTCTGACACAAGCAACAGCACCTCCCCTGGCTGCTCACCAGATTCAGTCTTCACAATTCTGTCATCGTCTGCGTCAGCAAGGGTGTAAGGGCCATGGCTCTTCACTAAAACCACATCACTGGACTCAGACTCTGGTCTAGACACAGATCAGACACACTGCCTCATTCCTCAATGCTTAGCTTTATTTTGTCTAATGAGATTTAGCTTAAGATTCTCTTCTTAAACCAAATCCTTTTTGAAGGAAATAAAAAAGGAATGCATGCTTTTTGTTTAGACATTGTCTTTGCAGGCCATCTTTCTCACAGTTAAAAAGATGACACCAGGGCTTCCCTGCTGGTGCAGTGGTTGAGAGTCCGCCTGCCGATGCAGGGTACACGGGTTCGTGACCCGGTCTGGGAAGATCCCACATGCCGCGGAGCGGCTGGGCCCATGAGCCATGGCCACTGGGCCTGCGCGTCCAGAGCCTGTGCTCCACGAAGGGGGAGGCCACAACAGTGAGAGGCCCGCGTACCGCCAAAAAAAAAAAAAAAAAAAAGATGACACCAAAACCACAAATTAATTCAAATCCACCCACTCTGTTGACTGGTGCTTTCAAACCCAGTTTTCAGACAAAACTAGCAGCCAGACAGATCTGTCAACTTGTCACTTGTCCTGTTTTCGTGCCTGTTACCAGAGGGACTGATTGACTTGTATTTGAAACCCATAGACACCGTTTAACACAGCAAGAATAGACTAGACACCTATTCCAGTTTGTTCAGACAGAAGTGATTGAGACCAAATGGAACTGGTGTGGTGTCAACCGGACAACTTTTTACTCATAGAGCTGTGAAGAGCGTCATGTTAACTTGTGTTGTTGTTTTAATCATTTTGTGTATATGATTCACCTATATACATCAGAAGATGTAAAAGGACATGTAGATATAAAAGAATAAGGACAATAGTAATTTAAAGTACTCTGTCTTTTTGGTATTACGGAAATACTGATTGTGATCTGATGACTTTCCTAGGTCCTGGCTATTTTCTGGGAATTGGGCCCCTCATTTCCCACTGCAGGTTCCTCTGGATGGGGATCGGCAGTGCCTGCAATTACTACAACAAGATGTATGGAGAATTCATGAGAGTCTGGATATGTGGAGAGGAAACCCTCATTATTAGCAAGTAAGTCTGTTAATAATCAGTGACATATTTTAAAAATCAAGGCTGGGATATTTCCTATTAAAAAACAAACTTATTTTGATATTTTGCCATCTTTGTTTCCAAAGTTATGTTTTCATTACTTAAATAAAGATGAGTGATTCCCAGGTAAAAATCTAACATTTGAGACAAGTAGAATAATTGGGTCTTGCTTGAAGCCAGAGGTACATATAAAGAACTCTGGGAAGACTGAAAATTATTCAAAATCTCTCTGAGCAGTGAATGTGGAAACTCAGAATACAGGTGATTTGGTTTTGACAAAACACACTTGAGGGAGAGGTATTATCTTTTATGCTTACCTATTTCCTAAGATTTTGGTCTTAGCTGTACAAGTAAGCATCAAAACAAACAAGCAAGCAATAATAGCAACAACAACAAAAAACACCTGAGGAAAAAACTGACTATATCAATTCGCTGATGTGTTTCTAATGCCAGGCTACTGAGAAACTCTGGGAGGGTAGACAGCAGATGAAGAAGCCATTCATACTCTGCTCTCCTATTGGTGACTGTGTGCCAGTGTCCTTGCTGAGTGATTTTATATAAATTAGGAACAATATTGCCTATTAAAAGAAGTGGTATTCTCCTGCTCCCCATACACTTAATGTTTTCCAGATAACTTTAGCAGACTGAATTTACTCCAGGGTTAACAAAATATGCATTGACTAAAGAACTAGCTTTATGAAATATTAGTTTTCTTACTGATTGATCATGGAAAATGAAGAGTTTAAAAGAGAGCACATATATAGATGTTCAGCTATCTTTGCTAGATTTTTAGCAAAGCTATCTGCCAAAATGTCTCATTAATGAGTTTTAATATTTATAATCACTGACAGAGATTTACCCACAAACTAAGACTGACCAGGGTGTTTTACTGATTTATTAGAATTGTTTCTTCAGATACACAGACTATCGCCCAGAAGTAAGTAAAGCATTTCTGGAAACTGCATTGATTTTTTTTTTTCAGGCCATGATGATATACATCATTTCTGAAAATACCATGGTGAACTCAAAGCCCAATTCTTTGAACCAAATACTTGAAAGAAGGGAGCAGGGGAGAAAAAACATGTTATGCTTCCAAATATTTCTACCTATCCAAGAATGTTATTTTCAACCAAACTAATATCTCGGTTTTTGCCTGTTTGTTTTTTTTTTCATTTCGCTCAGTTTGGTGTTGTAAAAGTTTGAAGAGTAGCTAAGGCAGACCGTGTTACACATCTAACCATAAATAGCTTCAGGTGGAAATGTCATTTCATTGGGTTCACAGTGAAACACCCCAGTGCAGCGGTTCTCAGA
>NC_041224.1:87671066-87695943 GCF_002837175.3 Physeter macrocephalus
GGCCACAACAGTGAGAGGCCCGCGTACCGCCAAAAAAAAAAAAAAAAAAAGATGACACCAAAACCACAAATTAATTCAAATCCACCCACTCTGTTGACTGGTGCTTTCAAACCCAGTTTTCAGACAAAACTAGCAGCCAGACAGATCTGTCAACTTGTCACTTGTCCTGTTTTCGTGCCTGTTACCAGAGGGACTGATTGACTTGTATTTGAAACCCATAGACACCGTTTAACACAGCAAGAATAGACTAGACACCTATTCCAGTTTGTTCAGACAGAAGTGATTGAGACCAAATGGAACTGGTGTGGTGTCAACCGGACAACTTTTTACTCATAGAGCTGTGAAGAGCGTCATGTTAACTTGTGTTGTTGTTTTAATCATTTTGTGTATATGATTCACCTATATACATCAGAAGATGTAAAAGGACATGTAGATATAAAAGAATAAGGACAATAGTAATTTAAAGTACTCTGTCTTTTTGGTATTACGGAAATACTGATTGTGATCTGATGACTTTCCTAGGTCCTGGCTATTTTCTGGGAATTGGGCCCCTCATTTCCCACTGCAGGTTCCTCTGGATGGGGATCGGCAGTGCCTGCAATTACTACAACAAGATGTATGGAGAATTCATGAGAGTCTGGATATGTGGAGAGGAAACCCTCATTATTAGCAAGTAAGTCTGTTAATAATCAGTGACATATTTTAAAAATCAAGGCTGGGATATTTCCTATTAAAAAACAAACTTATTTTGATATTTTGCCATCTTTGTTTCCAAAGTTATGTTTTCATTACTTAAATAAAGATGAGTGATTCCCAGGTAAAAATCTAACATTTGAGACAAGTAGAATAATTGGGTCTTGCTTGAAGCCAGAGGTACATATAAAGAACTCTGGGAAGACTGAAAATTATTCAAAATCTCTCTGAGCAGTGAATGTGGAAACTCAGAATACAGGTGATTTGGTTTTGACAAAACACACTTGAGGGAGAGGTATTATCTTTTATGCTTACCTATTTCCTAAGATTTTGGTCTTAGCTGTACAAGTAAGCATCAAAACAAACAAGCAAGCAATAATAGCAACAACAACAAAAAACACCTGAGGAAAAAACTGACTATATCAATTCGCTGATGTGTTTCTAATGCCAGGCTACTGAGAAACTCTGGGAGGGTAGACAGCAGATGAAGAAGCCATTCATACTCTGCTCTCCTATTGGTGACTGTGTGCCAGTGTCCTTGCTGAGTGATTTTATATAAATTAGGAACAATATTGCCTATTAAAAGAAGTGGTATTCTCCTGCTCCCCATACACTTAATGTTTTCCAGATAACTTTAGCAGACTGAATTTACTCCAGGGTTAACAAAATATGCATTGACTAAAGAACTAGCTTTATGAAATATTAGTTTTCTTACTGATTGATCATGGAAAATGAAGAGTTTAAAAGAGAGCACATATATAGATGTTCAGCTATCTTTGCTAGATTTTTAGCAAAGCTATCTGCCAAAATGTCTCATTAATGAGTTTTAATATTTATAATCACTGACAGAGATTTACCCACAAACTAAGACTGACCAGGGTGTTTTACTGATTTATTAGAATTGTTTCTTCAGATACACAGACTATCGCCCAGAAGTAAGTAAAGCATTTCTGGAAACTGCATTGATTTTTTTTTTTCAGGCCATGATGATATACATCATTTCTGAAAATACCATGGTGAACTCAAAGCCCAATTCTTTGAACCAAATACTTGAAAGAAGGGAGCAGGGGAGAAAAAACATGTTATGCTTCCAAATATTTCTACCTATCCAAGAATGTTATTTTCAACCAAACTAATATCTCGGTTTTTGCCTGTTTGTTTTTTTTTTCATTTCGCTCAGTTTGGTGTTGTAAAAGTTTGAAGAGTAGCTAAGGCAGACCGTGTTACACATCTAACCATAAATAGCTTCAGGTGGAAATGTCATTTCATTGGGTTCACAGTGAAACACCCCAGTGCAGCGGTTCTCAGATGGTGGCCCCCAACCAGCAGCATCCACATATCTGGGAACTTGTGAGAAATGCCCATCCTTGGGTCCCACGCTGACCCACTAAATAAGAAAATCTGGGAGCAGGGCCCAGTGATCTGCTTCCACAAGCCCTCCAGTTGATTCTGAGGCACACTCCAGTTTCAGATCCACTGCTCTAATGGCGAGGCCAGAGTTACTCTTGGATTTTACTCCTCTTGGTCTATGGAGCTCTGCCTAACCAAATTTAAGTGAATTTGATATGCTCTCATTTTCAAAATCAACATTTTACTCACTTGTGCAACTGAATAGAGCCTCAAAAAGGTCCTGGAACAGATGGCGACTGGGCTTGGAGGACTGGGACACTGCCTTCGGCTCTTTGATCCCCCAGCACAGCAAGTTGCCTTCCAGCCCTCCTCAAGTCAGTGTCTGCCTTCCCTGTCACCCCTTTCCCTCAGATACAGGCAAAGGGACCCTCAGGATATTCATCCAAAAGGATGATGCCTGCGGCTCAGGATCTAGGGCAGTGCTTCTCACCCGGCTGCACATTAAAGTCACCCAGGGAGCGGTTCAAAACCCCACTGCCCAGGCCACAACCCAACTGTTACAGTCTCCTGATGGGGTGGACCCAGGTATCAGTAGCGTTTAGAGCCCCAGGTGATTCCAATGTGCTGCAGAGCTTGAGGGAGGAGAGAAGGTAAGAAGCTTCTGGGGCAGGGGGCCTTTCCCTGGGGTTGGGGAAACACCTAAGCAGGTTGGAGGTGTTCTGTCTAGTTTTCTTACCTTTAAGTGTAGCTCAGGTGGTGGGAGTGCAAGACTAGACCTGGAGGGAAGAATGAAGCACGTGAGAAAGGACCAGAGGACCAGGACAGAAATTGCTCTTAGACACTAGATACTTAGATCACCAGATAAATTCCCAGGAACCCCAAAGGCAATTCCTGAAATAGGACCCTCGCTACAGCACAGGTGGCATCTGATCACTCTGCTATCCTAGTTAGGAAAGTGACCTTAGCCACCCTGACAGGGTCAGGTGCTGATTCACGCTGAGGACCTGGACAACAACCCACTCTGCCCTTCCCCCAGCTCTCCCAGTTCTTTCCCTGTTCTGTCCTCATAGGCTTTTCTCTGGTTGGAGTCTCTGTGTTCTCTATAATTGCCTCTGAGCCGCTCAATTTTGTTGTTAAGGGCTGAGCTCCCCGTGGGAATAGGACATGTTTGTCCCCATCTCCTTCCCTTGTCTGCTCTTCAGGTCCTTCCAGAACTACCCGTACCTCTTGAAAAGGCCCCACTGGACCTCAGAAAGCTTTTTCTTTTTCTTTGAATAGTTTGCCAGATTTTTTCTCTTTTGACAAGTTTGACATCTGTAGTAGTCATTACAACTGTGCTGAGATTATGCCCCAACTTTCAAGTCAGCGGAGTTCTGAAGTCGGGGATGGGGGGGCTGCAGAACTTCAGGGGGGTGGACGTCAGGCACAAGTGCTGCCAGGATTCTGCCTGAGCAACTGGGGGCTCTGGGGGGAGCTCCATCTGATCATCTTAAAGTGAGTAAAGTGTGCACGATTCCCAGGCGGGGATGCTCTAAATTACTGAGGGTCTACAGACGTTATGCGTGACACTTTATGTCGTGTGTAAGTATTAGTGTTTGTAATAATATCAAAAAGGAGAATGTGGGTAGCAACCATAAAGGGGAGATAGAACTTAACATGCTAATTGGGGTCAAATCTGCACATCAGTTAGCCATTTAAATACTAATTATTGTTATAGTATTTGTATACCTGTTTTAATCATGTATAAATTTACAGGGAATTCGTTCATTTATTTTCTAAGCATCCACTATTGAGAATTATACTAAGCACTGGATGATCCTAATCTATCATAGTCATTATTGGCTCTCCATTCATTCATTAAATAAATATTTATTAAGAACTTATTATGTACAACAGGTATCATGAACAAATCAGCCCCAAATCCCTACCTTTGTAGAGGAATATATTGTTACAGTGTTAATACACCCACAATAAAAGGGTAAAACAAAGTATAGCAGTAGGGTGAATGATTGTCTTGGTTTACTTGGGACCAGAGGATTTCCTATGCTGTGGGATTTTTAAGCTAAAACTCAGATAGACCAGGATGGCTGTCCACACTATTAGCAGGTAGATACGGGCTATACAGAAGATAAGGTGGGTGGAGCAACTTTGGGATGGGGAGAAATCAGGATTCCATTTCATATATTTTGACTTGACTTGCCTAGTACCGCTGAATGGGAAGTTAAGAAGGAAGGTCAGAAACTAGCAAAGGAGGCTGAGAAGTACAGCCACACAGAGAAGGGAAAACCAGGAGAGTGTGGTGGTCTAAAAGCCAGGCGAGAATGCATGTCAAGGAGGATGCAATTGTCACCTCTCCAGATAGTGCCCCATGACTGGACAGAGATGTGAGCATTGCATTTAGCACCAGGGAGGTCATGGGTCACCTTGACAAGAGCAGTTTTAATGGAGTGCTGGGGGCAAAAGTCTGACCACTGTAAAGAATGGGGAGAGAAGAACTGGAGGGAGCAGGTATAGACACTCTTTCCAGGAGTTTGCCATAAAGGAGGCAGAGAAATGGAACAGAGCTGAAAGGGATGTTTGGTCCAAGGAGTTTTTATTTGTTAAGGTACAAGATATTATGACGTGTGTTTTGATGGAAATGATGAGTTACAGAGGAAACTGGTGATGCAGCAGACAGGAGGAGTGTGCCAGGTGAGATGACAAGGGGGTCCAGGTAACAAGTGGATGTGGCCTTGAAAAGGGACCTGGAAGTTCTTCCATAGTAACAGGAGGGAATGTTGAATATATGGGCACTGATGCTGGGGGTTGGACTTGCAGAAGTTCCAGTTGCTTCTGTTTTCTCAATAAAATAGGAAATGAAGTCTGTAGTTGAAATAAAGGTGAGAAGTACAATACTCGGGGACAGAGGAGACAGGATATAACAGTCATCCAGGAAAGCAAGGGAGTGACTGGACTTGGGAAATGTAGTAGAATTGCCAGCTGCACTAAGGGCCCACTTGAATTTAACTGAGACCTGCCTGTGTGTGTGTGTGTGTGTGTGTGTGTGTGTGTGTCCATGTGCATGTATGGTTTTTTTCCCAGCCCCATTCAGCTGCCAGGTGCAAGCACAGAGTAAGCTAAACTGAGAGTTGGATTTAGCCAGGGTTGAGGTTTTACCAGGCAACTAGGACAAAGTAAGCAGAGGGTCAAGGGACTTGAGGATGCATGAAAAGGAGAGACTCTAAAGATTGACAAGAAAATATTTTTCCAACTTTCTAGTAAGAAAAGTTCAAATGAACAGGAAAGGTAGAAGAGCAGTCCTCTGCCCTTTTTCCCCATGACCTTGACCTTCTGAAGAGACCACATCAGTTGTCTCACAGGATGTCCCACATTCCAAATCTCTCTGTGTCTCATTATGGTGTCAATGAACATATTCTTCTATTCCTAGTATTGCTTATAAACTGAACACTAGGTCTGTAGGCTCTAATCAATTCAGGTTAATTGTTTTGTAAAATACATTCCTGTTAGTCCTAGGCACTTCACATTGCATCACATCAAGAGACCAGGGAAGGTGGTCCCACATTAGTGATACTAAATTTGATCAGCTTAGGGTGGTTACAGTCAGATCTCTTTGTTACAAAGATTCTTCTTCTCTTGCAGTGACCTCAGTATCAAATCTGGGTAAGGATATTAGAGGGCAAAGGACAGGGAAAATGTGGTAGGATTGATGGAGTATAAGTCACAGGCACAGAACAGGTCTACACAAGGCACGTGTTTTTAAATGTTTGGTACCAAATATTCCATTGATTGTCTCCCCCCTATTTCTAGTACTCATCAATCTTGAACCTGAACACAGGTCTGTGAGTTCTTTAAACTCAGAACGGGAGGGTGGCTTTTTCTTTACCACATAAGGACTTACTTCCTGGCTACTTTTCATTTTGAAGAGATGTTAGGTTTGCCATCTTTGGGGATGTCTTTTGGCTTCAGTCACGTTTCAAGAAGAATAATGACCCCAGGGATCAGGCATCTTACACTACCCACTGTCCCTTCTGAGCTTGGGGCCTCACTCTGTCTCTCCTCAGTGGTAAGAAGTCCTCACTCTCCCAGCCAGTCAGCCAGCCAGCCAGCCAGCCAGTCAGTCAGTCTGTCAGTCAATGTAACATCTCCCTCACCTGGTGTTACAGGCCAGCCCGCATTGTGGGAAGGAGATCTCTAGTGTTCTCCTGCATATCAGGGGAGCTCTGGGCTGACATCCCTAGTTCATCACCAACCTTCCCTTCTACACTTTCCTGATTTACTCCAGTTAGATAAAGCCTACTTTTCATAAGTGATCTTGTTTTAAATTGCTTGTCCTTAGTCACACTTGGCTTGCTGTGTATATCACTTCTGTCTTGCCTATTTTGTTCTTTGCCAAGTCAAAGCCTCTGTCTCAGGATAACTGAGATGTTGGCGCCCCCCTAAAGAACATATTGATTTTAAATGGTAGCTCTTTATTAACTAACATTTAACTGAGTTTAAGTTTGGGTAATTGACCAGTAATTCCTCAAAACATATGGACAGACCAATGTGTTTTATGATATACACAAACGCTCTAATGGTCAGAGCAGAAAAATAGTATTCTGCTTGTCCTCTAAGCACTTAAAATTTGTAGATCCGAGTTTGTGAATAAAGAGTATACAAATTACTTACTTTCTGCTTTAATCATAGAATGAGGTAGTGGAAGGTAAGAAAGCTAGAGGCCTGAAATCTATTAATTAATAAGAATTTCAGTCCTTTGTATAGCATGATGTTTCCATACAGGACAAAATTTTGGCTAGTTGGTCAAATTAATTCCCTGGAATACAAATAGAAGCATCTGGATTTTTGTTTTTTGCTTTTATAGTTTCTAGGAAGAGAAAAACTTGTCCAAAACTTAGGGTAATTTGAATATTATCTGGAATTATATCAAAAGTATATTTGACTTAGTAGAAAGTATTTTGATTTGAAAATAAGATTTTCTTCCTGAAATATATATCAAGTAAATAATTTATTCATAATAAATTCTGTCTTCATTTCACAGAACTGCCATTATTTCAGGGCCTTTCTTTTCAAGTTTAAATGGGACCTTGGAATCCATCACAAATGTGTGGGTTTGGCTAGTACTTAGCCCACAGCATTATCTACTCAGCCAGAGCTGAGCTCTTTTAGCCCAGGGTCTCCTATGGCAATATGTCCTCACAGGCATTTACTGAACAACCTCATTAAGGCAAAGTCATCCGTTTAGGAGTCAGTTGCAACTTGGATAGAGAGGAGCTAGTGAGAAGATGGCCACCCTAGCCCAGTGCAAGGACAGTTAGGTAGGTTATAGTAGCCACTCCCCATCTTTGAGGGTTATGTGTTCAGAAGACACCCATAGTAGGAGAATTTGCAGTTGAGAAACAGAATTTTAGTACAGAAGTGGTGAGGAAGAAGCAAAGTTGTAGTGAACACACGAAAACGTGTACAATATTTACTTCACCAAAATAAGGTAAAAAATAACAACTAAAATAAAGCTAACAGCAGAAATATGTTATGCATCTTGAATTTGCTCAATTGAGCACTGTGCAATTCCTTCCATCTTCTATCCCCTGCACACCAGATTCTCCCTCATTTGCAGTTATCAAAAAGATGTTTATAAATATATTTTACTTTCCTGCTATAATGTACATATTTTCTGTTTATTCCTCTGCCCAAATGTTTGGTTCCCTTCTGATGTCATGATCTGTGTCTCTGAACTCCACTCTGGCCTTGGAGACATGGGATAATGGGTAATCCTCATGTGGGAAAGTTCTGGAAGATCTATTTTAACTTCCCTAGCAGACCTGAGCAGGTTAGTTCTCGAGCCCCGAAGTTAAGGGTGCTATCACTTTAGCTCTGCCTATGGCAGCTCCTCACCAGAGCACACAGGATGGGCAACTTTTATATACGTTCTGGCTCCTGCCCTGTAAACACGGCCAAAACACAGACTAATACATCGGCTTTCTTCGTGTCTCCCGTAGCTGCACTGCAGAAAACCTCTACTCCTTCTCTGCTCTCCACTCTTTTTAATTCCCAAACTCCACTTCCTTTTTCTGATTATCTCCAAGAAAAATGGCTATCAATTCAAAGCTACTCTAGTGGAAATTTTTTGAAGTTGCAGAACTGCCATGCTTACATGTTACTAAGGGGAATTTGCACTTGGCCGTGTGGTCCATGTATAAACACTGGGACATAAACCCTGTAATCTGAAAAGCCTGTTGTCCTGCCCCACAGAGGAGTCTGGATAACATGCTTGGAACAGCTTTGCCAGCACAGGGAGGTGGAGGGTGATACGTGAGACCTTGTCTGTGCCTGAGCACAAACCCTGTGGTCCTATTGTCTACTCAGCAGCAGAGTCAGTCGAGGGCCCCACACCTCAGAGGTGGCATTACCAGGGTCATAGGTAAAAAGGCTGGAACTTGGAGGGAGGTGGCTGAGACATGACTTCTCTTTCCTCCCTCCCTCACCATATCTAGGTGCCCCTGTGGGTAAGGATTTTGGGGTGGCTGTCTGCACCTCCTTCTGCCCTGGTCTGTCTGCCATGTATCCTCACTGAACTGACTTTCCTCTGTACCTTTAGATAATCTCGTTTGATTTCTCCAAGGGGTGTTTGGTGTTCAGTCTTCGCCTATAATACAAACACTGGCACTTATGAAAACAATGGACATACAAACACCACATGTCCCGCTTATATCTTCCTATGCTCTGATAATCAAACTCCATTCCATCTGTGTTCATACCCCCTTCATCTCACTCACCATAAGGAAGGTCAACCACATAGCTTATTAACGAGGACATTTTGGACTTCCAGCTTCCTGAGCTGTGCTCATCATGGTCACAGACACAACTTAGCCCTCACCCAGGTAGCTTGCTTCTGTCTAGGCCCTGCATGAGCCTTTTCCAACCTCAGCCCCTTTCCACAGGAAATGCAGTCACCTGCAGAATTTCTTAATTTTTCTCTTGGTAGATGAAAATTAGTTTATACCACCCACACCTGATTCTTAACTTCATGAGTTCCCAACAGACATTTTTTTTCTTCTGAAGTCCCTCTTTTACTGAGCAGTGAACGAGGAGTCCCTCTCCTCCCCAAATCCTCATAAATAGAGGTTCATCTCAGCTGTTCCTCTCAAGCCTTCCCTGTGCTGCTTGCATCCACTATCTAATAAACCCACCCCACCTTTTATCCTGAAGAGAATAACTATCCATTTATGCTTTCAATTATTTTTTTAATATTATTCATTAATTTTATTCAAGGCATATTTATCACATATATACATTGGCAGATCTAATAAAAGTAAGCAAAATAAACAATGTGAAAACAGGGGCTTTTATAATTATTAGCATTTTTACATTTTATAATAGCTTATAATATAGGTGTTATTTGTGTCAGTATTGAAAATAAAGGGAATAAATGTTTTCCCCAATGTCATATATATGGTAACTATTGAGGCCAGGATGCAGACCCATACCTTTTGGGGTTTTTTTTACTTTAGTCTTTTTAAAATTTTTTATTGAAGTAGAGTTGATTTACAATGTTTTGTTAGCTTCAGGTGTACAGCACAGTGATTCAGTTATATATATATATACATATATATATATATATATATATGTATATATACACATTTTCAGATTCTTTTTCCTTATAGGTTATTACAAAATATTGAGTATAGTTCTCCATGCTATACAGTAAGTCCTTGATGGCTGTCTATCTCATATACAGTAGTGTGTATATGTTAATCTCAACACCCTTTCGCCTTTGGTAACTGTATGTTTGTTATCTAAGTCTGTGAGTCTGTTTCTGTTTTGTAAATAAGTTCATTTGTATCTTTTTTTTTAGATTCCACATATAAGCGATATCATATATTTTTGTCTGACTTACTTCACCTACTATGATAATCTCTAGCTCCATCCATGTTGCTGCAAATGGCATTATTTCATTGTTTTTAATGGCTGAGTAATAGTCCATTGCATATATGTACCACATCTTCTTTAACCATTCATCTGACGATGGACATTTAGGTTGCTTTCATGTCTTGGCTATTGTAAACAGTGCTGCTGTGAAATCTGGGGTGCATGTATCTTTTCAAATTATAGTTTTCTCTGGACATATTCCAGGAGTGGGATTGCTGGATCATATGGTAACTCGATTTTTAGGTTTTAAAGGAAACTCCATACTGTTTTCCATAGTGGCTGCACCAATTTACATTCCCACCAACAGTGTAGGAGGGTTCCTTTTTCTCCACACCTTCTCCAGCATTTGTTATTTGCAGACATTTTCATGATGGCCATTCTGACTGGTGTGAGGTGATACCTCATTACAGTTTTGATTTGCAGTTCTCTAATAATTAGCAATGTTGAGCACTTTTTCATGTGCCTGTTGGCCATCTGTATGTCTTCTTTGGAGAAATGTCTATTTAGCTCATCTGCCCATTTTTTGACTGGGTTTTTTAAATTGAATTGTATGAGCTGTTTGTATATTTTGTAAATTAATCCCTTGTCAGTCGCATCATTTGCAAATATTATCTCCCATTCTGTAGGTTGTCTTTTTGTTTTGTATATGGTTTCCTTTCCTGTGCAAAAGCTTTTAAGTTCAATTAGGTCCCATTTATTTTTAATTTTTCTAAATTTATTTACTTTTTAAAACTTTTGGCTGCTTTGGGTCTTTGTTGCTGCGCGTGGGCTTTCTCTAGTTGGGGTGAACAGGGGCTACTCTTCATTGCTGTGTGAGGGCTTCTCATTGTGGTGGCTTCTCTTGTTGCAGAGCACAGGCTCTAAGCACGTGGGCTTCCGTAGTTGCAGCACACGAGCTCAGTAGTTGTCGCTTGCAGGCTCTAGGCACGCAGGCTCAGTAGTTGTGGTGCACGGGCTTAGTTGCTCCGTGCCATGTGGTATCTTCTTGGACCAGGGCTCAAACCCATGTCCCTTGCATTGGCAGGCGGATTCTTAAACACTGTGCCACCAGGGAAGTCCGGTCCCATTTATTTCTGTTTTTATTTCCATTATCTAGGAGACATATCTAAAACGATATTGCTGGAATTTATGTCAAAGAGTGACCTCCCTGTGTTTCCCTCTAGGAGTTTTATAGTATCCAGTCATACCTTTAGGTATTTAATCCATTTTGAGTTTATTTTTGTATATGGTGTTAGAGAATGTTTTAATTTCATTCTTCTACATATAGCTGTCCAGTTTTCCCAGCACCACTTATTGAAGAGACTGTCTTTTCTCCATTGTATATTCTTGCCTCCTTTCTCATAGATTAATTGACCATAGGTGTGTGGGTTTATTTCTGGGCTTTCTATCCTGTTCTATTGATGTATATTATTGTTTTTGTGTCAGTACCATATTATTTTGATTACTGTTAACTCTGTAGTATAAACTGAAGTCAGGGAGCCTGATTCCTCCAGCTCCGTTTTTCTTTCTTAAGATTGCTTTGGCTATTCAGGGTCTTTTGTGTTTCCACACAAATTTAAATTGTTTTCATTCTAGTTCTGTGTAAAATGCCATTGATAATTTGCCATTGCAATGAATCTGTAGATTGCCTTGGGTAGTATAGTCATTTTAACAATATTAATTCTTCCAGTCCAATAACACAGTATATCTTTCCATCCATTCGTGTCGTCTTCAATTTCTTTCATCAGTGTCAGTGTCTTAATAGTTTTCAGAGTACAGATCTTCTGCCTCCTTAGATAGGTTTATTCCAAGGTATTTTATTCTTATTGATGTGATGGTAAATGATTTTTTTCCTTAATTTCATTTTCTGACCTTTTGTTGTTTGTGTATTTTTGCAATATCTACAAATCAATCAGTGTGACACACCACATTAACAAACTGAAGAATAAAAATCATATGATGGGCTTCTCTGGTGGTGCAGTGGTTAAGAATCTGCCTGCCAATGCAGGGGACACAGGTTCGAGCTCTGGTCTGGGAAGATCCCACTAGCCGCGGAGCAACTAAGCCCATATGCCACAACTACTGAGCCTGCACTCTATATCCTGAGAGCCACAACTCCTGAAGCCCACACAACTAGACCCCGTGCTCCACGACAAGGGAAGCCACCGCACTGAGAAGGCCGCACACCGCAACAAAGAGTAGCCCCCACTCGCCGCAACTAGAGAAAGCCCGTGCACAGCAAGGAAAACTCAACGCAGCCAAAAATAAATAAAAATAAAATAAAATAAATAAAACATTAAAATAAGTATTTAAAAAAATCATACGATCATCTCAATAGCTGCAGAAAAAGTTTTTGATAAAAATTAACATCCATTTATGAAAAAAACTCATCAGAAAGTGGGCATATAAAGGGAACCTACCTCAACATAATAAAGTCCATATATGACAAACACAAAGCTAACATCATACTCAATGGTGAAAAGCTGAAAGCATTTCCTCTAAGATCAGGAACAAGACAAGGATGCCCACTCACCACTTTTATTCCAAAAAGTTGTGGAAATCCTAGGCACAGCAATCGAAGAAGGAAAATAAATAAAAGGAATACAAACTGGAAAGAAGTAAAACCATTACTGTTTGCAGATGACATGATACTACACATAGAAAACCCTATCCTTTCAATTATTCAAATTATCCACTCTTCCTTCAAATGCCATAGCCTTACTTATAAGCAGTCTTAATAAAACATCTTCGCACCAAAGTGAGCTCCTCTGCAGAAGAATTCTGTACCACTGTCCTAAGAAGACAATATTCGCTTCACACATGGAGGCCCCATGACGTCTTCAGCTAGGATTTTACAACATGTTATAATGCTCACTGCCTTATCATGCCCCAGTTAGACTAGGATGTGGGGCGGGAAGCAAGTGCTGAAGGAGGACATGGGTGGGGAGGGGCTGCGTGCTCCTTCCTGGTTGCTCTGAAGGCCCAGGTCAGGCCTTAAGAGCCGGGCCTGGGGGTGGAATAGAGGGCAGAGTAGTGGAAGAGAAACCAGGAAGTTCAAGGAAGCCTGGGTTCCTGGCAAGGTCCCAGGGTTGCCACAGCAAGGGCTATCTAATGGCTCAGCGCGTCCTATGTCCTGGGAGAACTCTGTGACCCTGGAGACCTTGATGAATCATCATGGACGCAGAGCCCCAAGAGAGCTGCTGTCACCACCACAGAGAGCCTTCCAGGCCAGCCCAGCCAGCCAAGTCTAGGGCCAGAGGTGCCCAGGAGATGTCCTTCAGTCCTAGAATGATACCCCCCTGGAGGGGCCAGGCCTGATTAGAGCCTCTGGGGGACGGGTGGTACAAGGCAGGACTGCTGCTTCCCAAACTAAAGAGGTAAGACTTCAGTTATTCCAGCAACTTCCGATTATGAGGCTCATTCTACATGGGGAGCACTGTCTGGAGTGGGGCTGCTTGGGTGCTGGAGGCTCTCAGGAATATGGTGGTGTGGAGGGTTCAGTTTCTTACAGGCTTGCAGCTCTGACAACAGTAGTGGGTAATATTTTAGACACTAGGAGTTAAAAAGAAGGGGAAATAACGAATAACTGCGTGTGTGTGCGTGTGCGTGTGTGTGTGTGCGTGTGTGTGTGTATTGATCTTTAGTGATGATCAAACAGGGAGCTAGTAGGTAGAAATGTTTCAACTGCCGAAGGAGGTTCTTGTGCTAACACAAGTGCTTATTTAATCTGAACACTAGAATTTATGCATTTTGTCAAGATCAACATGCATTTGCTATGAGAGCCAACTGGTATTCAAACTCATTACCGTGAGTTCTCTGGACCCTTAAAAATCAACACCAAGGTTTGCTTTCTCTGCAGGTCTTCGAGTATGTTCCACATAATGAAGCACAGTCACTACACATCCCGATTCGGCAGCAAACTTGGGTTGCAGTGCATTGGCATGCATGAGAAAGGCATCATATTTAACAATAATCCAGCACTCTGGAAAGCCGTTCGACCTTTCTTTACAAAAGGTATTCAGGTGCTGGGTATACTCTGCTCTTCTGTCTATGAATATGCCTGTCTTAAAATCATTTTTAACTTCTGCTCCTTCAGAGTTTTGAAATAATAAGAGCTAACATTCATTATACATGTACTACATAGTAGGCACTGCTTTAAACACTTGATATTTTAATCCCACAGCAACCCCGTGTGGTGAATACTCTTATCATTTACATTTTACAAATGAGAAAACTGAGGGATAAAGAGGTTAAGTACCTTACCCAATTTCCACCATTAGTAAATGGAAGCAAAGAAGACAACCCCAGAGCCCACATATTTAACCACTTCAATTTTGTTCTTTCTGTTTTTACATCCATTTCATGGATGTAAAAAAGAATTAGCACTCTATATACTTAAGGTCACTTCAATTAGTGTGTATGTCAATTAGTGTGTCAGCCATATCCTTGATTTAACATAGCCAACATGTTTGCTGAATCATTGGCTGACTTCCCAGATGTTTTAACAGAAAGCAATTTGCAAATAAATTAGAGAATTTTAGAACTAGAAGGGATGTATATGTCATCTCTTCCAGCCTCTGAGTTTTATACTTAAGTAAATACATTTCTAGAGCTCTTCTGATTTCCCCCCAGGCAACACAGCAAGGAATCAATGAGCAGAGACCAGATCCCGAACCTCCCTATCTAGTGATTTCCCTCTTTACTATATGCTGCTGGAATGGAAGCCTTTGGGAAATAAACATGACCAACCTTTGACATTAACATCAGAGAAGATGGTCATGTACTAGAAACCTTATCATTGATGGAATCTGGTGCTAGATGGGTTGTAGGTCTGACCAGGGACCATGGCTATTCTTCCCTCCAGCCAGCCTCTGTAGTGAACCTAGATGCCTCCTGTGTAGCTGCCGAGACAGGGAAAAACTATGCCTGTCCCAGTCTAGTGGTGATCCCCCCTCCACAGAGCTGCCCATCACCAAGACTCAGCACAACTCTAGCACAGATTCCACTACCTTAGTTTCCTATAGCTGCTTAACAAATTGACACAGACTTAGTGGCTTCAAACCACACATTCATTACCTTACAGTTTGATGGGTCAAAAGTCTGACATGGGTCTCATGGGGCGAAAATCAAGGCACTGATATGGCTGTGTTCCTTTCTGGAGGCTCTAGGGAGAAAGTGTTTCCTTGGCTTTTCCAGCTTCTAGAGGCTGCCCACATTCCTTGGCCTGTGACCCTTTCAGGGATACTACATTCTGTTTCTATGTTTGAAATGTGGCTTCAAGCTCTTGAATGTAGAGGCAAATCATACATCAGCCTGGGAGTGATAATCAAAGCCATCCCTTCCATGCAAAGGATTGATTCACGAAGGAATCATTTGTCCCACTTCTGGATGTAACATTCACCCAGGAAACAGCATCCCCACCTTGCATATCTCCAAGTCCTCCCTAAAGTCAGAAAGTATGCTGCCAACCCAAACTTCTTTTTTATACGTGTGGAAATGCTTAGACTCTAGGACCACTCACCAGGTCTCCTTTCTTATTTGCAAAGTGTGACATTAGGGGCTTCTGCAGCACAGTTGATTTGTTTTGTTGGAGGACTCTAACAGCAAGTCTGAATAACAAAAGACATTTAAAAACCAATTACTCCTAAAGAAAACTTAAACTCAGAACAAGGAGAGAAAGGATTTTAAGAGTTAACACTCATGTTAGACCACCTACCATCATGACTCACTAGTGCTAAGACCGTCAGGAGCAGAGCAAAGTAAGAGATCAGAGCCAGTTCACTCTACCAGGTTTCATTCATTCATTCCTCTATTTGACAAATACATAATATATCGAGAGCCACCACGTACTACAGACTCGAAGTACAATGCTAACAGGTTGTCACTGCCCTAAAAGAGTTCCCAGTCCTGTGAGGAAGACTGCTCAAACAACAAAGATTTGTTTTGCTGTTATGACATTGACTGAGTACAATAAATCTGGATGTAGATTGAAGAGAAACTGATATTAAGAGAAGGGTATGTTTGGTAATTTAGAAGACTAGCATTTTACACATATGACCTATAATTAAACAGGAAGCACCTTAGATCAAAATAGTAAGATCCAATTTGAATAGTTCTATAGCAATATTCTGCCACCCACTGAAACATAAAATATTACCCTGACCAAATCCAAACTGTCTTTAGAGGGAAAGGTATATAATAAATATGGAAAATCGCTGATTGGTGATTTATGATCATAAGTACTAAATATTTCATTTGCAATCTCACAAATGATATGTCATCATATGAAGAAAAGTTCAGTTTTGAATAGTTTGTTTTAAAAATATTTATTTATTCATTCATTCATTCATTTTTAACCATAAATGTGATAACATGCTATGGAGAAAAATAAGAGAATACAGAAAAAGTATAAAGAAGAATATGAAAATCTCCACCCATAATAAAAATGTGGACAATTAAGCTTCAAACACAAAACGCCAAAATTGTCTGATAGTTTGTGTGCCCTGGAGTTGGAGGCGGCTCACTCTGACGTGTACCCTTCAGCTTTGTCTGGCCCCGGCCTGGTGCGCATGGTGACCGTCTGTGCTGATTCCATCACCAAGCATCTGGACAGGCTGGAGGAGGTCTGCAACGAGTTGGGCTATGTGGATGTGTTGACCCTCATGCGGCGCATCATGCTGGACACCTCTAACAAGCTCTTCCTGGGGATCCCCTTGGACGGTACTGAAATTTTCATTACTGTGACTTGACATTCAGCCCTTTATTAAACAGGGCATGAGAAGGATAACAGACTCAAGTAAAGATATGCTCTTTTGTAGATTGCTCTTCTTTAAACCTTTCTAAGTATTCCTAAAAATTGTTCCTGGTATGTCTGCCTTGTTCACTTATATGATCATAAATATCCATAGCAGGGGCCATCTTCTATTTCATTTGTATCTATCTCACCTCATTGCTCTAGGAAATAGGATTCTACCCACAGCTGAAGCTTAACAGATGTGATCATTTGATTTGGTCATAAATATATCCTACCACCAAACCTATGTATTTAACCATTACCAACCATTCTTTGGGCATGATATATACATATATACATGTATATATGTGTGTGTGTGTGTGTGTATATATATATATATATATATATACACAGACACACACACAAACACATATAAACATTATATCTATCTATCTATCTACACATACAAAATGCACATACATACCTCTCCCTCAAAGCCACTAGGTATGAAAACTTTGACTCTATCTATACGGTGATAAGGGTACGGAGGGTGCTGGAAATGATGATGATAACTAACGTTAATTTAGTGTCTACTATGTGCCAAGCAGTATAAAAAGTTGCTTTACAGGGCTTCCCTGGTGGCGCAGTGGTTGAGAGTCCGCCTGCCAATACAGGGGACACGGGTTTGTGCCCCGGTCCGGGGGGATCCCATGTGCCGCGGAGCGGCTGGGCCCGTGAGCCGTGGCCGCTGGGCCTGCGCGTCCGGAGCCTGTGCTCCGCTGGGGGAGAGGCCGCAGCGGAGAGAGGCCCGCGAACAGCGCAAAAAAAAAAAAAAAAAAAAAAAAAAAGATAGACAACATTCTGGGCCATACCTCAACAAATTTAAAATAATACAAACCATACATAGTATGCTCCAAAATCACAATGGAATTAAACTAGAAGTCAATACCAGAAAGAGAGATGGAAAATCTCAAAATATCTGGATACTAAGCAGCACACTTTTAAGTAACATATGGATCAAAATAGAAAACTCAAGAGAAAAATTTTACTCTCCATGCAAATGCCTGTTAATCATGAAAAATCTAGTTTATGTTATATTTGTCCAACATTCATGAATTATTGCTTTTATGACCTGCTCAGGGATTTTAAGAATAGTTTTCATTAAATTTAATGGTGTTCAGAAATTGATTTCTAGCAGTGTTCATTGATTCATACATTCATTCAACTAATATTTATTGATTGCCTATTTCATGCCAGGCTTAGATATGGGGATAGACCAGTGGACAAGACTAAGTCCTTGCCTTCAAAGAGTTTACATCCTAGTGGGTATATGGACAGTAAACAACTAACTATCTAGTAATATATTAGGCTATAATAAGTGCCTTAAAAAAAACGAAGCAGGGAAAAGGGCTAGAAAGTGAAGGGGGAAGTCAGTGGGAGGCCGAAGCTCTTGTGGAGAGAAAGGGTGGTTAGGAAGGCCTCTGTGGAGAGGACTTCTGAAAATAGCCCCAAATGAAGTGTGACAATGAGCCACGTGCAGATCTGAAGGAAGAACATCACAGGCATAAAAACAAGGCACGAGTTTCACACTTGCCCAAACCAGCTGAGCTATCACACCTGCTCCCTGATTGACCACATTTGGACAAGCAGACAAGAGATAAGCCCTCCCTTTCTCTGCTCCACCTTCCTCGCCTCATCTCCCTGGCTCTTTAATGATTCCTTACCAGAGTCATAGGAACCCCATCTGATTGACATTAGGATGGGAGCCCCATTCACTCTGAGGACATTAGTCACAGCCTCCTGCCTCATCCCCTTTCACACAGGGACTCTGAAAGTCCTGTTTGCCTGTTCCACGCACATCTCTCCTAAGATATGACAGGTACCTATTTTAGAAGTCCCTGCTCCTTGGTTCCCCACTGGCCTTGATTCTTAGGAGGGATCAAGTAAAGGGGATTGTACAGCTCTCTGTTAACTTATGGATGCAGACTGCGGTATAAGAACCTGCATAACCCATACAGACTTATGTGTAATTCCCTCTGCTCAGCGGGTCCTTGTTAAACTCTCATTTGGCCTGAGGGACCCAGTGCACCGAAGAGGAAAGGACATGGCCCTGAGGTCAGATAGAACCAGGCTCTAGCCTAGGACTTCTTGACACACTGGTTCTACTTTGTTGGGCAGGCTTCTTCATTTCTCTGAACTGCAGTTTCTGCATCTGCATATGTCTCTTCCTTTCTCTTGTGTATAATTTGAAAAAAAGCAGGGGTTTTCTTTTCTCTAGTATTCAATTTAATTCAAGAACATCCGTTAAGATCTGACTGTGCACAAGACTCAGGACAAGGCATTGAAGATTCCAAGATGAATTCCACACTCTGAACCAAAATATAAACAACAGAGTGGGGAGGCTTTTTGCCTTTCCAGGTGCCAGAATTGAGACCATAACAGCATTAATCACTTCTCATTTCCCACGATCGGGAAAACAGAAGGTGTTGGCGGCTCAGCCAAGGAGAAGGATGTGAGATTCTAGGCTGTGTCTCTAACACAAACATGAAAACTGGCAAATCTCTGGTTAACGTGGTCAATTTAGAGGCCAAGCAGAATAAATTACTGTTGATTTGTTTAGTGGCATTCTCCGGCTGAAACACCCATTGGAGTTGGAACCTTGCTCTGCTTAGAGTCCCAGATGGTAGGAGAGTCTACAGGGGATCTTCTCTGAGCAGTGCACCATTCTTGGGCTCACATTTTTGCTCATCTGTTCTGATCTTTTTGTTTTTCCAGAAAGGGCCATCGTGGTTAAAATCCAGGGGTATTTTGATGCATGGCAAGCTCTCCTTCTCAAACCAGACATCTTCTTTAAGATTTCTTGGCTATGCAGAAAGTATGAAAAGTCGCCTGCGCGTCCGGAGCCTGTGCTCCGCAACGGGAGAGGCTGCAACGGTGAGGGGCCCGCGTACCACAAAAAAAAAAAAAAAAAAAAAAAAAGTTGCTTCACATACACTTTGTCACTTAGTATTTATAACAATCCTGGCAAGATGTCTCACTTAAGAAACTGCTTTCCTCACTATATTACAGAAACAAATATTAAACACATACATGCAACTCTACTGCCAACAAAAGAACAAACATTAATCATGTGGATCCATTAAATTCTGCTGCTGTCAGCTTAACGTAATTTCTCCTAACTTGATTTCTAGCAGTGTTCATTGATTCATACATTCATTCAACTAATATTTATTGATTGCCTATTTCATGCCAGGCTTAGATATGGGGATAGACCAGTGGACAAGACTAAGTCCTTGCCTTCAAAGAGTTTACATCCTAGTGGGTATATGGACAGTAAACAACTAACTATCTAGTAATATATTAGGCTATAATAAGTGCCTTAAAAAAAACAAAGCAGGGAAAAGGGCTAGAAAGTGAAGGGGGAAGTCAGTGGGAGGCTGAAGCTCTTGTGGAGAGAAAGTGTGGTCAGGAAGTCCTCTGTGGAGAGGATGTCTGAAAATAGCCCCAAATGAAGTGTGACCATGAGCCACGTGCAGATCTGAGGGAAGAACATCACAGGCATAAGAACAAGGCACGAGTTTCACAGTTGCCCAAACCAACTGAGCTATCACACCTGCTCCCTGATTGACCACATTTGGACAAGCAGACAAGAGATAAGCCCTCCCTTTCTCTGCTCCACCTTCCTCGCCTCATCTCCCTGGCTCTTTAATGATTCCTTACCAGAGTCATAGGAACCCCATCTGATTGACATTAGGATGGGAGCCCCATTCACTCTGAGGACATTAGTCACAGCCTCCTGCCTCATCCCCTTTCACACAGGGACTCTGAAAGTCCTGTTTGCCTGTTCCACGCACATCTCTCCTAAGATATGACAGGTACCTATTTTAGAAGTCCCTGCTCCTTGGTTCCCCACTGGCCTTGATTCTTAGGAGGGATCAAGTAAAGGGAATTGTACAGCTCTCTGTTAACTTATGGATGCAGACTGCAGTCTAAGAACCTGCATAACCCATACAGACTTATGTGTAATTCCCTCTGCTCAGCGGGTCCTTGTTAAACTCTCATTTGGCCTGAGGGACCCAGTGCACCGAAGAGGAAAGGACATGGCCCTGAGGTCAGATAGAACCAGGCTCTAGCCTAGGACTTCTTGACACACTGGTTCTACTTTGTTGGGCAGGCTTCTTCATTTCTCTGAACTGCAGTTTCTGCATCTGCATATGCCTCTTCCTTTCTCTTGTGTATAATTTGAAAAAAAGCAGGGGTTTTCTTTTCTCTAGTATTCAATTTAATTCAAGAACATCCGTTAAGATCTGACTGTGCACAAGACTCAGGACAAGGCATTGAAGATTCCAAGATGAATTCCACACTCTGAACCAAAATATAAACAACAGAGTGGGGAGGCTTTTTGCCTTTCCAGGTGCCAGAATTGAGACCATAACAGCATTAATCACTTCTCATTTCCCACGATCGGGAAAACAGAAGGTGTTGGCGGCTCAGCCAAGGAGAAGGATGTGAGATTCTAGGCTGTGTCTCTAACACAAACATGAAAACTGGCAAATCTCTGGTTAACGTGGTCAATTTAGAGGCCAAGCAGAATAAATTACTGTTGATTTGTTTAGTGGCATTCTCCGGCTGAAACACCCATTGGAGTTGGAACCTTGCTCTGCTTAGAGTCCCAGATGGTAGGAGAGTCTACAGGGGATCTTCTCTGAGCAGTGCACCATTCTTGGGCTCACATTTTTGCTCATCTGTTCTGATCTTTTTGTTTTTCCAGAAAGGGCCATCGTGGTTAAAATCCAGGGGTATTTTGATGCATGGCAAGCTCTCCTTCTCAAACCAGACATCTTCTTTAAGATTTCTTGGCTATGCAGAAAGTATGAAAAGTCTGTGTAAGTAACATATTTTGGAATATTTATTGCTGAGATTGGATTGATCTGTGTTGTGCTTTAGTTATTGCTGGCCTCTTTGGCAAGCTTTCTCCTCTCCAGAACTGCAAGGGAGCTGTTAAGTTTCTGGTGAAGCACTTCTTACAGCAATGTGGCAGCATGTGGCCAGACCACAGAGGAAAGGAAGACTTTGGCCCAGGGCAGTTTTCCCCTAGTAGGCTGAGAGCTCCATCTCTGGATGTAGGACACTGCTGTGTATTTTGAGTTGAAGAGAAGGGTTGGCTGGACCTAGCCTTATCATTAGTCAAAATTTTCTTTGCTGTCTGGAAAAATGGAAACATAAATCATTTTATTGTTGTGTTGCTTCTGAATGAATTTAACTTAATTCAATTTGTCAGAATTAAGTAGTTGCAAGATAATTTTTTCATGATGAACTTTTGTAAGATGTGTTGTTTATTTAGTTATGCATCTTATATCTTGGGGGATCCTAAAATTGTCATTAAATGGCTTTGCTTTGGTGTCAGACTTTTCTAGCAGAAGACTAGACAAATGCCCAATGGCCTATTGGATAATCAGTGGGTTTTTAGAGTGTAAGTTTCCAGCCACTATACTTGCCACCTCTAACCACCAGTGGAAAGCACAGGGGATTCTAAAGGGAGACATACTTGGTTTGTATCCTGTCTCTACCACTTAGTAACCAAATGTCCTTGGGAAGTTCTTTAAAGTAAAATGTAACATACCCTCCGTGGTGGCAATATAGGTTAATGAGATCCCCTATGTAGGGCAATCAGCACAGAGCATGACACATAGTAGGCAATAAACATGTTCACTTTCCCCATCCCTCTGTTCATATCTTTCCCAGATGTCCCTGACTATCTTAAATTCTCCCCAAAAGTTCCCAAACTTGTTTGAAGAGCTAACTTCATCCTATTTGTGTGTTTTGAAATTCAGTAATCTTAGTCTCCACGAAGTCAGCTTGATGTTGCTTTATATATTCTCAAGTGGATGATGAGTATCAAGGTGGTGGATGATTCAGACACTTGGTCCTTTAAACATTTCTCTTTGTTTCTACCTGAGCTTTTGTGACTTGAATCGATGAAATAAATGGTTCATCTCTTCACTGCTGTCAGAATGTGTGGTTGTCTAAAGAGTCTTATTGGTCTGCAGTTAAACTTGGTCATTAGTTTAGCTTCAGTATGGTCAGCAGGCCCATAGAAATTTATTGCATGATACTGTATAACAGTTTCTCTTTGGTTTCTTTAAAATTAGCTTAGCAACTTTCCTCTCTCTGTAACATTTGCCAATGGTTAGTGAACTAGGTAATATCTCCTATGACCTAAAGCAGTAAAGACCTAGAGAAATTCTTTTGCAATACCCTTGCAATGTGCCAATACTTGCTTTTTGTTAAGGTATGAATGACATTTAAAATTATACTAGTTTCAGTTGTACAACATAATGATTCAATACTTGTATCAATATATTCTGCAAAATGATCATCACAAAAGTCTAGTTAACATCTGTCACCATACATAGTTACAAAATTTTTTCTTGTGATGAGAACTTTTAAGATCTTAGCAACCTTCAAATATGCAACACAATATTATGAACTATAGTCACCATACTGTACATTACATCCCCATGACTTATTATTAAAACCAGAAGTTTGTACCTTTTGATAATCCCCATCACCAATTTTGCTCCCACCCGCAACTTCTTGCCTTGGTAAACAACAATCTGTTCCATGTATCTATGATCTTGCACTTTTTTAAAGATTCCACATGTGAGAAAGATTCCACATACGAGTGAGAAACACAGTATGCATCTTTCTCTATCATGCCAATACTTTAAAAAATATATTGGATTTAGCCTTTCAGTAACAGTTTTTAACCTTTAACTATAGGTTACAGCCTTGATTTTGCTACCAGTACCTAGACATCTTGGCTAACTCCGGTTCCTTCATATGAAGTATAATGTATACGTAATTTATGGATATTTGCAAAGAATTAAGTATAAATTCAGTTATTCGTGAGAACTAATGGCTTCAACTTAAACAGATTGTTTTATTTAAACAAATGGCAAATGAATCCATTTTTTTAGGTGTCAACTGAGTACAAGTAGATTATATTTTTACTTTTATTTCCAGCAAGGATTTGAAAGATGCCATGGAAATTCTGATAGAAGAAAAAAGACAGAGGATTTCAACAGCAGAGAAACTGGAAGACTGTATGGATTTTGCCACTGAGTTGATTTTTGCCGAGGTACAGACCTGCACTAACTGTAATTCCCACACAACATATATGTATGACTGTGTATAGGTATCTTAACATTTCCTCCTGTTAATTGTTGCATGTTTGTTTTTAAATATTTGGTTTAGTATTTCTATAATGCCCAACCCAAACTGCCCACTATTAGACAATCAGATTAGACTGAACTTTAAGATTTAAACTTCTCTGTGTCTGCACAATATAAAATTATGAAAACCAGGGAGTGCAAAGACACTACATACATAGATAAATGTCTAAATTGTTCAGCTTTGAGCTGAAGATTATTAATGAAAATGTCCACTGTCAATTCCAGAGACTTGTAATTTCTGTAATTTCATTTTGTTGAGGTCTGTTGATCCTTGAGTGCCACGCTCCCTCCTGTTTTGAACCTTTCACTTTTCCAATGTTTCTCCTCATTTCAATTGTTCAGAAACGTGGTGACCTGACAAGAGAGAATGTAAACCAGTGCATATTGGAAATGCTGATCGCAGCGCCAGACACCATGTCCGTCTCTGTGTTTTTCATGCTGTTTCTCATTGCAAAGCACCCCCAGGTTGAAGAGGCAATAATGAAGGAAATCCAGACTGTTGTTGGTAAGAATTTATCAGGCAAACAACAGAGATTAGAAAACAATTCCTTCTGAATATCAGCTTCTAGGTCCTAAGAATCTTATGTCAAAATCTTTATTAGAATCCACCCAGAGAACAACAGAGCAAGTCAATGTGTCATATTTTCATTATGCCGGACAGGTTTCTGTGTTTTTCTGATATAAAAAAATACACGCTCATTGGAAAACATTCAAATAATAGAGAGATGTATAAAGCAGAAAGTAGTATCTCCTGATCCCTTCCACAGGGGGAATCACTGTTAATATCTTGATGTGTATTCTTCAAGGTCTTTTTTGATGGGCACATAAACACATATATGCGGGGTTTTTTAAAACATCTTTATTGGAGTATAATTGCTTTACAATGGTGTGTTAGTTTCCGCTTTATAACAAAGTGAATCAGTCATACATATACATATGTTCCCATCTCTTCCCTCTTGCA
>NC_041224.1:87696442-87696868 GCF_002837175.3 Physeter macrocephalus
CCCTCCCTATCCCACCCCTCTAGGTGGTCACAAACCACCAAGCTGATCTCCCTGTGCTATGCGGCTGCTTCCCTCTAGCTATCTATTTTACATTTGGTAGTGTATATATGTCCATGCCACTCTCTCACTTTGTCACAGCTTACCATTCCCCCTCCCCATATCCTCAAGTCCATTCTCTAGTAGGTCTGTGTCTTTATTCCCATCTTACCCCTAAGTTCTTTATGACCTTTTTTTTTCCCCTTAGATTCCATATATATGTGTTAGCATACGTTATTTGTTTTTCTCTTTCTGACTTACTTCACTCTGTATGACAGACTCTAGGTCCATCCACCTCACTACAAATAACTGAATTTCGTTTCTTTTATGGCTAGTAATATTCCATTGTATATATGTGCCACATCTTCTTTATCCATTCATCTGATGATG
>NC_041224.1:87697023-87704234 GCF_002837175.3 Physeter macrocephalus
TGTTCGTGGGAATGTAAATTGATACAGCCACTATGGAGAACAGTATGGAGGTTCCTTAAAAAACTAAAAATAGAATTACCATACAACCCAGCAATCCCACTACTGGGCATATACCCTAAGAAAACCATAATTCGAAAAGAGTTATATGCGGTTTTATTGGTCTGTGTTTTAAAAAACATGGGATCATCCACAAGGATTTGCTACCTTATCAGTGACAAAAGGCTTTTGAGGGTCCACCCAGGGAAATGGCTATCATTGTTTGCAATGTTTCTGGGTTTCAAGCAGCCTGTTCTTCCAGGTGGTGGCAGAGGAAGGAGGAGTGGTACCCCATTTGAGGATGCTTTGAAGTTTTGCCAATTCTGAGAGTAATCTGAACCTCTCTGACAAGTGTGAGGCCAAGCTGAGACATCAGGGGGCCCACCCTCTCCTCCTCCTCCTCCTCGGCAGGAGAGCCTCCAGGTCCCTGCTCAGCTCTTCCCCACTCTGCCCCCTCCCTGCTCTGCCTTGCTTCAGCATCACCCCGCCACTCCTTCGGATATCCCCACCCTTCCCTGGAGACACTGCCACGTGCAGAAGAAGTCAGAACTGCTTTCTGGAGAAAACAGAATGCCTTATTTGGAATGTGCTTCACATAAGTAATCTCTTTAGGAACACATTTCAGACACATGCGAAGGGGTATCAGTAATGATAGAGATCTTTCTTTCGTGACTTTACAGGTCTCTGTGAAACAACCTATTTTGTTGTTAAACGGCACCATGTATTTTTTAAACTTTTTACCTTATTTATCTTTAAAACCATTTGAGTGCTGCTTGAAACAAATGACAAGGGGAAATTTCATACACAGATTAAATATGTGAAAGGGTTCTGCAGACGCGTTGCCATAGGAGGGCCACTGCCTGGGAAGGTAGATAGCAAGGAGCCAGAATGACATCTGGGTTTCAAATTTTGGAATGTTTTCTCAAGCACCCTTTTCAGTTTATGGGTTCTGTGCCAGGTGCAGGGGCACTGTGGTGAACAAGCCAGTGCCATCCCTGCAGTCCTGGGGCTCTCAGTCTCGTGAGAAAAAGAGAATTCAAGAAACAAGCTCAGTGGAGTGAGAGAGAGAGTCACAGAATGATGGGGGTACAGGCAAAGGAGGGGAGATTGCTCTTGAGATCATAAACCTTTAATACAATTTCCTTGAGAGGTGAAAAGTGCTTGTGCCCCATGATGTTCCCTTGATGCTTCAACAGACCTCTGCAAAGATGGAAAGCCCAAACAACCACTAGAACATGTGTATGTGTTCCCTCTAGACCTGCATGCCTGGTAATTACTTCCAAGGGTACACCTTTGGTTACCTACTCCATCATCTACCCTCTACCTCACACCCGATAAACACAGCCCATTAAACTCTTAAGTGTACAAAGAGTAGTATGTGAGTGGCTGGGTGATTAGAGATCTCTAAGTGAGACCACTCCTGAATAACATACTTGTACAGGAGAGAGAGATGCCTCAGGACCCTGGGTTGATTTTGATTCTGCAGAAGTGGTACCCCATTTGAGGATGCTTTGAAGTTTTGCCAATTCTGAGAGTAATCTGAACCTCTCTGACAAGTGTGAGGCCAAGCTGAGACATCAGGGGGATCCGTCAATCCCCAGTTCACCCAGGGCTGATCTGAGGCACCCCTTTTGTTGTGGTGGGGAGAGGGGGTTCTTGCCACACTACCACACCAGGTTGTTCTTGATGAGATGAGGAGGAGGGACTATCAGTGATATTTTCTGACAAACGACTGCACAGGATACCAGAAGAGAAAATTTCTTTGAACCTGATTAAACTCACCATCTCACTTTGACTAGAGAAGGAATGAATGTCTTCTAGAATTTAGAGTAGGGGACAAAACTCAAGAACCACAGAGGCAGCAGATAAATAAATGCTTGAAGCAGTTTGGGTAGGTCTACATGATACTGCAGAGCCATGTGGGAATGTGGGTCCCATTTTACCTTTTTAATTTTTCTAGAAATTTAGACTTTAATATGAAAAGCCCAGGTGTTAAGATAATTGACTTCAAATCTGAATTTTCATAAGACACTCTGTGGACCAAACATAACATATTTTATGCAGGTTGCTGGTTTATATCAGAATTATAGATATAAATTTTTTTCAACCCAGAGCAAACTGTTCTATGGAAAGTGCAGGATTTTTAATACAAGTTGTATATTGAAACTAACATGAGCTTTGTCTTTTTTATCTGCTTCTACAGGTGAAAGAGACATAAGGATTGATGATATGCAAAAACTAAAAGTGGTAGAAAACTTTATTTATGAGAGCATGCGGTACCAGCCTGTCGTAGACCTGGTCATGCGCAAAGCCTTAGAGGATGATGTCATCGATGGCTACCCAGTGAAAAAGGGGACTAACATTATCCTGAATATTGGAAGAATGCATAGACTCGAGTTTTTCCCCAAGCCCAATGAATTTACTCTTGAAAACTTTGCCAGGAATGTAAGAGCCCTTTCTTAAAACTGAGTGCTCCACTCTTGAAAATGTCAACTGTTAAATCCTCTCTGTTTCTGTGTTTGCACTGCATATATATCATTCTATTTACTCATTCTCTTCACACCTCACCAGGAAAACACATTTCCCCTAGCTTGGAAAACGACCACCATGTCTGTCCTCAAGCCAAGGAGGCTGGCTCTCCAGCTCTCAGAAATGTCTTCATGGAGGCCACACAATAGGTCAAAAGATGAATAATTCAGGCCCTTAATTTGGTTAAAATGAGGCAAATTTTCTTTAATCAACCCATTTAAACTTAACTTTTCCATTTAAACTCATCACCTTGTCACCATGTAGATTCAGCCGTAGCATCATCTAAGTCAAGGAAATCCACTTCTGCTTCAGATGGAAATCAAATGAGAAGAAAAGATTTGGTTTTTGCAGTGGGCCTTTGGTTTCCCAAATGGCTCCACAAGCACTAGGCCTCATTCTATGTAAGACTTTGTAATTAGAAGAGCCTCAGCTTGTTCTTTTTCTGTAACTGAGGTGTACTGGAGATTCTGCCTCCATTATGTCAATTCTAGGCAATGATTTTTTTAACCTGAATTATCCAGAGAGTTCCCTCTGTGTCCCCTTTTTTCATTTGCATATGGAAATATGATCTTAGTTAAACCAGTTGTCTAATTCATTCCATTTCTATATAAGCAACCCACGCCATGTTGGCAATTGGTCAAAAATAACTTACTGAGCCTGTATTAAGTGTCAGGCACTATGTGAGTCCAAATGGGGACAAGACAGGCAGAGGTGTCCCATTAAATATTTGTATAACTAAATATATTTAGATCCTTGGCACTAACAGACAGGAATCCACAAGTTTGCCTACATTAGTCCTTGTCATCATGTTATATGCCCTGGCACAAAAACAATCTTTGCCTCAATGACTGGCAGAACAGCAGTAAAGCCATGGCCTTCCCACAGAGCTAGTTAAGTATTTTTCATGAAAAGCAACACTGGGAATGTTTGAAGTTGTGTCTGTATCACAAAGGGTGAATCAAAATGGAGGGAGAAAGAGGCTTATCTGAGTTACAGTCATTCCTCTCCGTGAAGGAGCGGTATGGCCAAGTCGCCGAAACCGAGCATTCTGACTCACAGTGTTTTCAGGGTGAATCAAACAATATGCATGACTCTAGCCTTTACTTCTCTGGCTAATTGTCTGATCATTTTCCTAGGTTCCTTACAGGTACTTTCAGCCATTTGGCTTTGGGCCCCGGGCCTGTGCGGGAAAATACATTGCCATGGTGATGATGAAGGTCACCCTGGTCACACTTCTGAGACGCTTCCACGTGCAGACATTGCAAGGTCGATGTGTTGAAAAGATGCAGAAGAAACATGACTTATCCTTGCACCCAGATGAGACCAGCGACCTGCTGGGAATGATTTTCATCCCAAGAAATTCAGACAATTGCCTCGACCACTAAAAAAGTTTGGTCAGTCCCTGCCCTGGAGCACTTCTCAACAGTATTCCACATGGAAACCACCCACCTTTGCCAGGTAGTCCTCCTCCCATGAACAACTGTGGCCTCTGGCCTTTTATACACTTACCTCCTATGGGGTGTCAGCGAGCCGGGAGACGCCGGTCATCTGAGCGCATCCAAACCAGAAACCAGACTGCAGGAGAAAATACGGACGCCAAGATTTGTGCGGGAAACTGCAGCCCTAAAGGCCCAGTTCCACAAAACATGCTTTGGAAAAGACAAGCCATCAGCAAGACTCATGCCCAACTCCTCACTGTCCTGCCCTGAGATGGGAGCTTTGTAATGACTGGGGCAGAAGCACTCAATTCGATTACAAAGGCCCGGCCGACATCTGGGTACCTAGGTTCAAAAGGGGCTTTCATTTGGTTTTCAGTGGGTTGGGGACTACAATATCCATACCCTTGGAGAAATGCTTACAAATTCAGCATTTGACTTTTCCTATGAATTATATTCAATTAACTCTTGTTTATCCACATGTGATTTGTCTGTGGCAAAAGTTAAATTGAAGACTACCCTTTCCCAGTCTCTCAATTTATTCCTCAGCCACTTACCTCTGATACAATAGGTGTAGATTCAAGTAATACAAAGTAACTTATTAATAGCTTGAGTAAAATATATAATTAGTACCATTTATCTGCTGTAGGAAAAAAAATTCACAAAATGCATTTCAAATTAAAATAAAATTCCTTTTTTCATGTTTGCATTGTTGCTTAGCTCCAGGAGTACAGTGACCAAGAGATAACTTCAGGTAATGGCATCTATTAATTCTTACCACAGCTTCACTGATTTGGGGGAGGGGAAGTCTCTGAATCTATATCTAATTCTACAACCCAGTGAGTTCAAACTTCCAAGGAGTGCTAGTCATATACCATAATCCTTCTCCCTCAACATTTCTCCCCCTCTCTTTCTTTCCATGACCCCAAAAGCCAAAAGCTACAGATCAGTAGAGAACATGGCTAGGGTAGAACCCCTGCAATCACAATCACATTTTATCCTACCTCAGATTTAACAGTTACCTTAGAGATCTAACATTTATCTAGTTTATTGGATCACTATATAGCCTTGGAAAAATGCACACCTTGGAATTTTCTCTCCAGGGCGAATCAAATAGATGAGTGAAATTTCCAAATACTACTTTCCTTGTGTTGTATTGATATCGCTATACAAGTGTATCTGCTGAATGCCACTTAAAAACTAAAAAACTAAACTCACTTACAAACATTTAAATGTTTTTCATTGAGTCAACCTGAATATTCTTCTTATCCTGCTGCTTTGCAATAGGGCAACAGCTGAGTATAAAATGAGAGTGTAAACTCCTGAGAGTAGGAGGCCTTTTCTTTCTTTTGAAATCCACGCCTGTCCCCCATTCTTTCTCCCCATATTTACTTTCAAGATCAACACTGAATTGACACTCTGGCTCAGAGATATTCTAACTGACCCAGAAACTAAGTAAAGGGGAAGCAGGTAGCCTAAGAATTCAAGGATGGACATTAGTAAAGAAGCAAATATTTGAAACTGGAATTATCTGGATCATCTATATGATGTAAACATATGTGGAAATATATCTGTGTATCTGGATATGTCTGTAGTCATGTCTAGATGAGTATCCAAACAATTCAGATCCCTGAAAGAAAAGCAAGGATTTTAGACTTAGTGTGTCTTCATTAATTCACTTGGTGATTATTAACAAACAGTTTACTTTGTCCTTGGCTGGAGCTGCACAGTAGAGAAAAACAGACTTTGGACCAGTGTACTTCAACCATCTAATTCCCTTGAACATCTACTGTATTTATTGCGCATATATGTAGCCAAGACCATAGTCTGTCTATACAGTCAAAGTGAAATGGAAGGTGGATATAGTTGTATATAGATAAATGCAGATACAAAAATATGCTAGGGGAAAACGGGGGTGGGGGGGGAAGGGGAGAGGGAAAGTACTAGTTTGCATGATCTAAGCAAACTCTCCCAGAAAAAAATTATCTGGGTAATTGTTCAACTTGTCACTCTGTTTGTCCTGTATTGACAAACCTCATATGTTTGTACAGGCTTAAGGAATTTGGAATATCATTGACTTTTCAGTGGGCTGATGAACATATATTTGAAAATTCTGTTTTCTCTTCAGAATTTTGCCTCATTGTTAAATACTTAATTGTCACTCTGAATGTGCTGTGGATTCTGTTTCCACCAGTTCTCAAAGAACTAGGATGTATAAACTATTAGTGAAATGAATGCATATGAGGGCTCTATCATTTTCAAATTGTGAGAACAATTGTAGTCTCCTGTCTTTGGATGTTCTAGAAACCCCCTTCTGCCTTCATTGACATCTTAATCCTCCCTCCCACAAGTGGAAAATCATCTCATTCAGAAAGATCCCACATAATGGGAAATGCCAGTTGGAAGTTGTCACTTTTTATTTCTAAGCTGCACCCCTCACCATTCATGGTGCTAATATTCCACAGAAGTGTGTGGCATTGACCCACTGGAAAGAATGTTAGCTGGGCCCTCCTCAATCTCCTGTATTAGTTGGTCTCTGGGACTGAATCTCTCACCTGTATTTGAAAAAAGACTTGCTAAATTAAATTTTGTCAAAGTAAGGAGTTGAAGGTAATTTGCAGTACTTTCAGTTGGACTTAGCTCAAAAAGCAAAGTCAAGAGCTGAACCTTCCATGGCTCAACTCAAACAAGATATCACTCAATAAGCCTTGGGCCTGATAATGATGATGCTCAGTAATTAGGCTGATCATGACACCCTGAAACCTCTTTTCATGCAGTGGAGCGGGCAGAAGATGTGCCAGATGCTTCAACATTACGGTCTCATTTTAAGCTTCATGACAACTCTCACATTAGTATGACTGCCCCAGGAAGCCCCACATTATTGATGACAAGACAGAGGCCCAGGGATTTGGGGAGACTTGCCCTCAAGGACCCAGCCAGTAAAGGAGCTGGATTCTAGTCCATTTCTCATCCCAAAGTCTTGGCCCCTCCATCTTGTCACCTCTTGGCAGCAGGACTCACTGCTGGAAGGCTGAGGAGTCTAGTCCCAGGTTCCTGGCTCTCCCCCATGTGGTGTTGGGTAAACCCCTTTCAAGCCTTGCTCATTCCCTGCCTCATTACCCAAGGAATCTAAGTCAGGAAATAGTTTAGTTTCTTCATCTAGAAAATCTGGACGATTCTACCTGCCTTACCCACTTCCATGCATGTTTG
>NC_041224.1:87704392-87705561 GCF_002837175.3 Physeter macrocephalus
AAGTGCTAAGAAGCCCATTATGATGGAGACAGCTGTTAGGCAATCTCTTCTTTTGGCAAGGATGTTAGCTATGAATGAAACAGTCACTCATCTGGTTATTTCCAAATGGCCAGGTGTTTGGCATGGAGGAGACCCAGCCAGACTCAGGCACGGAGGCTTCCTCTTCTAGCCTAGTGCAGCCTGGATGGATAAGGTGAGAACACTTCACTCTTCTGCCTCTTTCCCATTCCAGTTTATTGTGACATGTGTTCATTCTTTCAGACCAAGAAAAACAATAGTAACTGTACTTACTTTCTTATTATATTAAGTCTTTTACATGATCATTTCATTTAATTCTCCCAACAATACTATGAGGCAGGTACACCCCCATTTTACAGATAAATTCTGCTCTTCCATCCATTTATATTCCTTTGCTACCTGCTTTATAGAGTTTCTCAAACCTACCCACACAAACCCCAACACACATGCTCAATGTCTCAAGTTCTCTTATCAAAACCTGCCCCCGATTTTTTTCTTGATCTGCTAAACTTATCTACCCATGTTATAAAGCATAGCTAATATTCAAAATGTTTTCCTCCCTTCCAACATAGGTTTTTGTTTTTCCAAGGCATTGCCTGAAAGAATTATAAGCACCAGCAAGCAGGGCTTGTGGAAGGAGAGGAGGGAGGAAAGGAGGTGTTGCCTTCCAGATACCCCTAAAATAATAGCACCTACTTCACCCACACATGAAGCAGGTGCTACCTATACAGTGGTGTCTAGAGGAGTGAGGCACCTATGATCAGGCCAACTGTAAACAGAGCTTGTGGGAGAAAAGGAGCACGTCTCACCCAAAGGCCTTGAAGTTCAATGTTCTAAAATACAGTGCCACCCAAACCAAAGTCATCCATGAGCTAGATTGGGCTCATTAGTACCTCCCTTCCCAGTGGAAATTAACACTTTCCCTCGACACCAACACTTTCCCTCAGGCAAGCTTACTACCTTCCCCAAACACAGCTTGCTGCTTTTACTACTCATAGTGCTCTGGGCTTCTCTGGTGGCGCAGTGGTTGGGAGTCCGCCTGCTGATGCAGGGGGCGCGGGTTCATGCCCCGGTCCGGGAGGATCCCACGTGCCGCCGAGCGGCTGGGCCCGTGAGCCATGGCCGCTGAGCCTGCACGTCCGGAGCCTGTG
>NC_041224.1:87705979-87725391 GCF_002837175.3 Physeter macrocephalus
GAGGCCACGGCAGTGAGAGGCCCGTGTACCACAAAAAAAAAAAAAACAAAAAAAAAACAACATAGTGCTCTAGAAACAACCAAAAACAGGCAAATAGAAATCAACTGTCACTTTGGAGATCCCTGCCCATGATGATGCAGGTGTGGGTGATATTACTTTGTGTGTTGTCTTTGAGGCAAGTGTGAAGGGGAAAGAATTGTTATAAATGATTAATGTGCCACAACTAATAGCTTTCCATCTCCAAGGGCTTACCATGGACCATGACATTTACGGTCTCTAACATTAATCCCTTTCACATCCATCATTTCATTTGTACCCCTATGCACCCATTCACCCAAACACTAAGTAAGGAAGGCAGAGAAGTCGCCATTTTTCTGATGAGGAAACTGAACCACATGGAGGTTGCACGGTTTGTCCAATGTCACACCATAAGTGCCACATCTAGGATTGCCCCCCAGGGATTCCAGCTCCAAATCCAGCAGCTGTTTGATATCACCTGGCCAAACTTCCCTTCATAGCTGTGCATATCCTGAAGATTATTTGGGTGTCTTCTCAGCAATATGAACCTCAGTAGATCTATCTGTAAATATGGGTTAACCAAGATAATCCAATATGATCTCATCTCAAGATCCTTAATTACCTATGAAAAAACTCTTTTTCCAAATAAGGTCAGATTCACAGGTTCCAGAGATTTGGATGTGAACGTATTTTGGGTGTCATTTTTCAACCCACAACGCCCCACTCCCCAGCACATGACTGGCACTTCTCAGTTTCTAGAGAAATGTTTCCTAAACTTGAACATCTGAGTCACCTGGGGATTTTGTTACTAAGTACGTGTGGGATCCTGACTCAGTAAATGTGGGTGGAGCCTGAGATTCTGCATCTCTAACAGGCTCCCAGGTCATGCTGATGCAGACCTAGGTGGTCCAAGGTGAGCAAAGAGTATAGTAGTGAGGTTCATAGAGAAGCAGTAGCAGCACCTAGGAGCCTGTTAGGATGAAGACTCTCAGGCCCAACCCAGACCTGCCGAGCCTGAATCTGCATTGCAACATGATCCCCAAGCACTTTGGTTGCAAGTTAAAATTCCAGAAGCACTGATCACGTAAGGTTTTTATATTCCTACTTCACACCCAAGACCTCACTCACCATACTCTGCACCTGTGCTTATAGAGTCTTCATTCCTGTTTGGTCAGGTCTTCAGTTTCCTGCATGGCTGTAACTCCCCTTGGACGCTGAGAGGAAGGCCTTGGAAGGAAATGCACCCCGTCCTCCCTTATACTCAGTTCTGTTGCACAAACAGTCCACTGAAGCCCCAAGCCAAGCAGCCACTTGCCCCAAGGCTGTGAATACCACACTGTATGATTCCAAAGAGCCACAGCACTTGTGACGCTCACAGAAGCTACCAAAGGGCATCTTGTCCTTCCCAGAGAAAGTGCTACAAAACTCTCCTGGGAATCCTGGACTTTCTTCCTGATATAGGGATCAATTCCATGTGCTTTCTCCACCCTTCTGATGCTCACAACAAACTCTTACAAGCAGTCAAACAATGCAGATATGTCCCTTCGTGCCTCCCAATATCTTAAGAAAAAGGATCCCACAACAAAAATCTTCTCTCAGGCACCTTCCATCATCACTTCTGTGGTTTCTTTGCTCATGGAGTTTTCCCTGAAAAAGAGCCTGCTCCCTCCACTGGACGTGCACAGTCAGGAAAAGGCTGAACCTAGTTGAACCTAGACTAAAATCCTAGCTCTGCTATTTATCAGCTGTGTGTTGTGGGGCAAGTGGCTTAACCTCCCAGAGCCTAGTTTCACCCATTTGTAAAAGTGAGTATAACATATGCCCCCCAGGATCCTTTGATTAGACAGAGACTGGAGTACTGGATAGAACCACACATGGAAGGGGCAGTGAAGGGTCTCAGAGAGTGTCCATGTTCTTTCTTTGCTCTTCCTTTGGTCCTCTCTTCCCATGGCCCTTAGGAAAATGGATGTCCCAGTGCATCTTTCCTTCTTCCTCCACTTCTCTCTTCCTGGCTCAGTGGTCTTTCAGATAGTTCACATTAAAGAAAAGACGGTCCTAATCTTGTCCTAAGAGGTCTATCTACACTCATCTCCACATCAAAATTAAACTATGTCAACTAAAAACAAAACCGCTGAAACCAATTTTATAGATGTCCAGAACTGAATTAAGTTTTTCCTAATGCTTAAGTAACTACCGTCTTGCAACAAAAATAATTTATTCTTGCCCTATTACTCATTTCTTTCTTTGATAAACTTATACTGAGCACCCGCTAAGTAGCCAGTTCCTGTTCTAAGTGCCTATTTCCTTTTACCTATATGTTGAACAGAAAATAAGTTAACAGATAATGAGTAAGACCATTTCAGATAGTGGTAAGACCTGAGAAGGAAATAAACCAGGTGATGAGATATAATGGGTTTGGGGGCTCAATTTTAGTGTTAGATGGTCAGGTAAATCATCTGAGATATTTAAGTTAAGATCAGATTTAAAGAGTAACCAGTCAAGATCAGGAGAAGAAAGTTCTAGATAGAGGGAACAGCAAGTAAGAAGGACTTGGGTGGGGTCAAGCTTGGAGTAGCTGAGGGCTCACAGGTGGTATGACTGCATTGTCATGATCAGAGAGGAGCATGAAACAAGGTGAAAATTATGAGGAATGAAGATGTTATGGACGGGATTGTGTCCCTCCAAAACCCATGTGTTGAAGCCCTAAACACCAATGTGACTATATGTGACAATAGGATATTTACCAAAGTAATTAAGGTTAAGTGAGGTCATAACTGTCATTATAAGAAGAGATACCAGAGAGCTCGTTCCACCACGTGAGGACACAGTAAGAAGGCAGCCATCTGCGAGCCATGAAGGGGTTCCTCACCAAGAACTCAATTGACCAGACACTGATCTGGGACTTTGAGCCTCCATAACCGTAAGAAAATTAATTTCTGATCTTTAAGCTACCCAGGCTGTAGTATTTGATTGTGGCACATTGAGCTAAGACACCAGACCATGCTGGGCCACAAGGGCCACAGTAAGAAGCTGGGTTTTAAGCAGGGGGTATGTTGAGTCCAGCTCATTTCAGCTCATAAAAGTGAATTGCTCTGGTTTCAGGAATTTTGTGAGCTATTAACCATCAAGTTGGTATCTTTATATTGGCCATAATGGGAGTATTTACACCATGGAAACTGCAAATGCTATAAATCAAGGCTATTATCTTTCCTCCCAAAACCCCCTTCCAAGAAAACCAGTTAGCAAATACTAATGAAGTATGTGCAATTTAGGTGCAATAGGAAGTCAACAGAGGGTTTAGGCAGGAAGATAAGTTGATCTAATTTACTTTTTGAAATAATCACTCTGGCTGCTGTGTGGATAATGGTTTCTGGGGGGATGAGAGTGGAAGCCAGGGACCCAGCAATTTCATTCCTGGGTATATATCCAAAAATCCCCCAAAACACTAAGTCAAAAAGATACATGCACCGCCCCCCCCCAATGTTCATAGCAGCATTATTTACAATTGGCAAGGTACGGAAGCAACCTAAGTGTCCATCAACAGATGAATGGATAAAGAAGATGTGGTACGTGTATATACAACAGAATACTACTCAGCCATAAATAAAGGATGAAATTTTGCCACTTGCAGCAACATGGAGGACTTGGAGGGCATTATGCTAAGTGAAATAAGTCAAACAGAGAAAGACAAATACTGTGTATCACTTATATGTGAGATCTAAAAAAATACAACAAACTAGTGAATACAACAAAAAGAAACATACAGATATACAGAGCGAACTAGTGGTTACAAGTGGGGAGGGGTGGGGGCAGTGGGAAGTGCCAACTATTGGGTATAAGATAGGCTCAAGGATGTACTGTACAACACGGAGAATATAGCCAATATTTTGTAATAACTGCAAATAGAAATTAACCTCTAAAAATTATATTAAAAGTTTAAAACATTTAAAAAAGAATGAAAAAACAGAGTGGCAACCAGGGGACCCAATGAGAAGGACTCGAATCCAGATCTTCTGACCCCAAGTCCAGTGCTCATTTTACTGTCACAACTGAGGTCTGTACTTAGTATTCTCTTCCAGAGCCTATAGAAACTCTGCTCCTTTTGCCTTTTGTTATAGTGTCCAATTCCCTAAACCTTCAATCAGCAAAAAGCTCTCCTCTTCACCAAAAAATTACCATTGGGCATTATCAAGATGGCAGAGTAGGAGGATGTAGAGCTCACCTCCCCCCACAAACATATCAAAAACACATCTACATGTAGAACAAGTCTCATGGAAGACTAACTGGAACCTGGCAGAAGCACTCCTATCAACCAAAGCTGTAAGAAAGATCTCCATGTGACCGAGTAGGATGGAATAAAAAGGCTTTGGATTGGGACTTGTCCTCCTGGGAGGGATCTGTAAGGAACAGAAGGTCCACACAGGTGGACTGGCTCACCCAGGGGAGTGAGCAGGTTGAGCCACAATCTGGGCATCTGAGTTCTGGGATCCCACATGGAGGAGACAAGCCCCCTTGCCTGCTGGGAAATCCACTGAGACAGATAGAAAGGCTGGAGAAGCCTAGACTCTACTCATGAGGAGTGTGCACATGCTGGCTTGTTAACAATCAGGGTAGAGAGAGCCTTGCGCTGGCGACTGCAGCCTCACTGTACTTCCCAATCTGAAGAGGCAAAAACCCTGGCCCCTACTCACTCCACACCATAACCTGATGTGAGATTTGAGCAAAGATTAGGTTCAGCTATGCAGAGACAGCCTGGAGGGCCTGGGGTGTGATCCGGGTGGAGCTGCAAAGCCCACTGTCAGCACATGTATGGGGCAGTGGGTGGGTATGCAATGGACAGCATCAGTGCACAAAGAGTAGCACTACAACAATGTGCAGCAGCTAAGTGCTAAATCTCCAGCAGACAGGCACTGGGAAGGCGTATGCAGTGGTTATTTTCCAGGCAGAGTGCCTGTCCACTCCACAACATGGCTTAGTGTTAGATCTGGAGCAGACAGGTCATGGGAGAAGTCTTCCACAGAGGCAACCCAGATCTCAAGTGGCAGTGCAGCCATCTCAATTCCTGCAGCCACAATGCCCTGACCCCCCGCCCCAGCTTACTTCACACCACAGCCTTGTACTAGATCTGGGATGAACATAACAGAAAGGAGTGTGACCTTGGGCAGCTTCTGAGTGGGACCACAGAAACCTACACAGGTGGCACATAAGTCCTCTGTGACCACGTGGGTCTCACTTGCTTCAGCGATCATCTCCTTTGGGGTAGGGCAAATGGAGCACTCAAGGGCAATGGAGCCTGATCAAACCCAACCCTCAGGGCTTCTACTCCAACAACTATTGAGCAGACCCTGCCCCTGACATGGTGGTGACAACCATGGAGCAAAGAGGAATACACGCCTCACATCCCGTATAGCCTCTCGATACTACAATATCAACCACATACCCTATCAAGGGGCTAACAGCCAGCACACTCTGAGGAAAGACATGGCTGGCATCTGCACCAAAAACAGCCCTCACACCAAAAATATCAGATACACGCAGTCTACACAGGTATCCTCCCACATAAAAACACCACTTCAAGACCACGATAGATAACTGTTTCTCCTAAATTCACAGAGACAGAGAAAGTTAAGTAAAATGAAAAGACAGAGGAACTACTCCCAATTAAAAGAAAAAGAGAAATTACCTGGAAGAACAAATAATCAGATCTCACCATTCTACTAAACCCTGAGTTCAAAAAAGAGGTAATTAAATTGTTAAAGTAATTAAGAAAGATTATCAATAGAAAAACAGATCACTGTAACAAGCAACTAAAAACTATAAAGATGAACCAATCAAAATTAGGCAATTCAATTGTCAAGATTAAAAATCAATCTAGGAGCAATGAAGAGCAGACTAAATGACACAGAAGAACAAACAAGTGATCTGAAAGATAGGATAATGAAAATCACACAAATGTAACATCAGACAGAAAGACAGATGAAAGAAAATGAGTGTCAACTGAAAAAAAAATGTGCAACCTAAAAGTTGAGACTTGTGTTTTATTTGGCAGACAAAACTGAGGACTTAGGCCCAGGACGCAGCCTCTCAGATAGCTCTAAGGGACTGCTCCAAAGAAGTAAGGGATGAGCCAGGATATACAGGACTTCTTGAAATAAAGACCAGGTAGTCGGAACTTCAAAAGACTAGTATTAATTTTAAAAAAACCAGATACCTTAAGTTAATAAACTCAGGACTTTTCTATGTATGGGAAGATGCAAGAGTTTGGGCTCATTGAAACTATTTGTTTGATATACTCCTTAGCTATCTAGGACCAGTATCCTGTTCTTTCCAATCCTGAGTCCCCTCAGGGTGCACTGATGGGGGTCTCTGCAGTGGCTGAGGGCTTGTCAGCAGGCATTCCATTTGTCTCCATCCTGAGCTCCCTCAGGGCTCACCGTCAGGGGTGGGGGTGTGGGGGGGATTGATAGCTACAACATCCTTTGTTTACTGATATGGCAGAAAACCTTTTTTCATTCACAGAAGCAACATAAGAGATAATACAAAGCATGCTGACCTACACATAATAGGGGTTCCAGAAGAAGAAGACAGAGAAAAGGGGATCAAAAATGTATTTGAAGAAATTATGGGTGCAAACTTCACAAACCTAAAGGAGGAAACATATCCAGGTACAGGAAAAACAGAGGGTCCCAAACAAGATGGACTCAAACAGATCCACACCAAGACATGTCATAATTAAAACGGCAAAAGTTAAAGAGAGGATTCTAAAGGCAGCAAGAGTTTTAAAAACAAAGTCAGGTACAAGGGAACCTCCATAAGGCTATCAGCTGATTTCTCTCCAGAAACTTTGCAGGCCAGAAGGGAGTGGCATGATATATTCAAAACTCCTGAAAGGGAAATACCTGAACCTAGAATACACTACCCAGTAAGATTAACATCTAGAATTTTTTCTAGATAAAGAATTTCTCAGACAAGTAAACACTGAAAGAATTCAGCAATATTAAACCTACGCTAAAAGAAATATTTAAAGGTCCTCTCTAAATAGAAAAGAAGCAAGTAACTATGGAAAAGGAGGAAAAATCATAATAGGAAAGGTAAATATATAAAAAGATTGACAATCACTTAAATAAGCCAATACATAGACTAAAGAACAACACAAAAATTGTAAAAGCGATTATAACTACAATTAATAGTAAAAGGATAAGCATAAAGGTGTAAAATAGAACAAAATATCACAAAATATGGGAGGGGAAGTATAAAAATGTACCTCTTTTAGAATGGGCTTGAACTTGAATGACTACCAGCTTAAAGCAAACAGATACAGTTATGGGTCAACATACTTGAACTCCATGGTAACCACAAATCAAAAACATATAAAAGACTCACAAAAATAAAAAAGAAGGGAACTCAAGCATACTACAAAAGAAAATCATCAAACCACAAAAGGAAAAACAAAAAGAAATGAACAAGGAAGAACTACAAAATCAAACGGAAAACAAGATTTAAAATGGTTAAAAGTACATACCTATCAATAATTACTTTAAAGGTCGATGGACTAAATGTTCTGATCAAAAGACTTAAAGTGTCAATTGAATTAAAAAAAACAAACAAACCAAGAACCTATAATATGCTGCCTACAAAAGACTCACTTGAGGGAGAAAGACACACAGACTGAAAGTGAAGGGATAGAAAAAGATATTTCATTCAAAGGGAAATGACAAGAAAGCAGGGGGAAGCAATACTCATATCTGACAAAATAGACTTTAAAACAAAGACCATAAAGAAAGACAAAGCAGGGCATTATATGATGACAAAGGGATCAACACAAATAGAGAATATTACACTCATTAACATATATGCACTCAGTATGGGAGCACCTAAATATGTAAAACAAATACTAACAGAGACAAAGGGAGAAACTGACAGGAATACAATAATAGTAGGAGACACTAACATCCATTGACGTCAAGGGACAGATCATCCAGACAGAATATTAATAAGGCAACAGAGGTCCTAAATGACACTACAGACCAGTTGGACTGAATTGTTATCTAGGACACTACATACAAAAAAATACATATTCTTTTCAAGTCCAGATGGAATATTCCCTAGGATAGACAACATACTAGATCATAAAACAAGCCTAAACAAATTTAAAGGATAAAAATTATTTCAAGCATCTTTCTGACCACAATAGTCTGAAACTAGAAATAAATCACAAAAAGAAAAATGGGAAAAGAACAAACACATGGAAACTAAACAAGCCAGTGAAAAACCAGTGGGTCAATGGTGAAATCAAAGAAGAACTCAGAAAATACCTAAAGACGAATGAAAATGAAAACCCAAACTTACAAAATCTATGGGACACAGCAAAAGCAGTTCTAAGAGGGAAGTTCATAGCAATACAGGCCTTCCTCAAGAAACAAGAAAAATCTCAACAAAAACAACAACAACAACAACCCTAACTGTCATCTAAAAGATTTAGAAAAAGAACAAACAAAACCCAAAGTCAGCAGAAGGAAGGAAATAATTAGGATCATCAAGAAAAAAAGGGAAAGGGCTTAAATCAATAAAATTAGAAATGAAAAAGGAGAAGTTACAGTAGACACCACAGAAATACAAAGGATCATAAGAGACTACTACAAGCAACAATATGCCAATAAAATGGACAACCTAGAAGAAATGGACAAATTCTTAGAAACGTACGGTTTCCCAAGACTTAACCAGGAAGCAATAGAAAATATGAACAGACCAATCACAAGTGCTGAACTGAAACTGTGATTTTAAAACTTCCAACAACAACAACAAAAAGTCCAGGACCAGACGGCTTAACAGCTAGATTCTATCAAACACTTAGAGAAGAGTTAACGCTTATCCTTCTCAAACTATTCCAAAAAATTGCAGAGGAAGGAATAGTCCAAAACTCATTGCATAAAGCCACCATCACCCTGCTACCAAAACCAGACAAAGATATCACAAAAAAAAAAGAAAATTAGAGGCCAATATCACTGATAAACATAGACACAAAAATCCTCAAGAAAATACTAGCAATCCGAATCCAACAGTACATTAAAAGGATCATACATCATAATCAAATGGGATTTATCCCAGGGATGCAAGATTTTTCAATATTTGCAACTCAATCGGTGTTACACACCACATTAACAAATTGAAGAATAAAAACCATATGATCATCTCAATAGATGCAGAAAAATCTTTCAACAGAAATTCAACACTCATTTATGATAAATACTCTCCAGAAAGTGGGCATAAAGGGAACATATCACAACATAATAAAGGTCATTTATGACAAACCCACAGCTAATATCATACTCAATGGTGAAAAGCTGAAAGCATTTCTTGTAAGATCAGGAGCAAGACAAGAATGTCCACTCTTGCCACTTTTATTAAACATAGTTTTGGAAGTCCTAGCCCCAGCAATCAGAGAAAAAAAAGAAATAAAATGAATCCAAATTGGAAAAGAAGTTAAACTGTCACTGTTTGCAGATGACATGACATATAAAATCCTAAAGATGCTACCAGAAAACTACTAGAGTTCATCTATGAATACGGTAAGGTTGCAGGATACAAAATTAAAACACAGAACTCTGTTGCATTTCTATATATTAACAATGAAAGATCAGAAAGAGAAATTAAGGAAACAATCCCATTTACCATCACATCAAAAAGAATAAAATACCTAGGAATAAGCCGACGTAAGGAGGCAAAAGACCTGTACTCTGAAAACTATAAGACACTGATGAAAGAAATCGAAGATGACACAAACAGATGGAAAGATATAGCATGTTCTTGGATTGGAAAAATCAATATTGTCAAAATGACTGTACTATCCACAATCTACAGATTCAATGCAATCTCTATCAAATTACCAATGGTATTTTTCACAGAACTAGAACAAAAAACTTTTAAAATTTGTGTGGAAACACAAAAGACTCTAGCCAAAGCAATCTTGAGAAAGAAAAGCAGAGCTGGAGGAAGCAGGCTTTCTAACTTCAAACTATACTACAAAGCTAAAATAATCAAAACAGTATGGTACTGGCACAAAAACAGACATATAAATCAATGGAACAGGATAGAAAGCCCAGAGATAAAACACACACCTATGGTCAGTTAATCTATGACAAAGGAGGCAAGAATATACGATGGAGAAAAGACAGCTTCTTCAATAAGTGATGCTGGGAAAACAGGACAGCTTCATGTAAAAGAATGAAATTAGAACACTCACTAACACCATACACAAAAATAAATTCAAAATGGATTAAAGACCTGAATGTAAGGCCAGACACTATAGAACTCTTAGAGTATTATAGGCAGAACACTATTTGACATAAATCGCAGCAAGAGTTTTTTCGATCCACCTCCTAAAGTAATGAAAATAAAAACAAAAATAAACAAATGGGACCTAATTAAACTTAAAAGTTCTGCACAGAAAAGGAAACCATAAACAAAACGAAAAGGCAACCCACAGAATGGGAGAAAATATTTGCAACCTAAGTGACTGACAAGGGATTAATTTCCAAAATATACAAACAGCTCATGCAGCTTAAAAAACATAAAGAACGCAATCAAAAAATGGGCAGAAGATCTAAGTAGCTATTTCTCCAAAGAAGACATACAGATGACCAAAAAGCACATGAAATGATACTCAACATTGTTAATTATTAGAAAATGCAAATCAAAACTACAGTGAGGTACCACCTCACACCAGTCAGAATGACCATCATCAAAAAGTCTACAAATGATAAATGCTGGAGATGGTGTGGAGAAAAGAGAAGCCTCCTGCACTGTTGGTGGGAATGTCAACTGGTGCAGCCACAATGGAAAACAGTATGGAGGTTCCTTAAAAAACTAAAAATAGAACTACCATATGATCCAGCAATCCCACTCCTGGGCATATATCTGGAGAAAATCATAATTCGAAAAAATACATACCCACCAATGTTCCCTGCAGCACTATTTACAATAGCCAATAAATGTCCATCAACAGAGGAATGGATAAAGAAGATGTGGACATATATACAATGGAATATTACTCAGCCATAAAAAAAGAATGAAATAATGCCATTTGCAGCAACATGGATGGACCTAGAGATTATCATACTAAGTGAAATAAGTCAGACAGAGAAAGACAAATATTACATGATATCGCTCATATGTGGAATCTAATTTTTTAAATGATACAAATGAACTTATTTACAAAACAGAAACATTTTTATAGATATAGAAAACAAACTTATGGTTACCAAAGGGGAAACACGGGGGAGAGGGATAAATCAAGAGCTTGAGATGAACATACACACACTACTATATATGACAGGTAACCAACAAGGACATACTGTATTGCACAGGGAACTCTACTTAATATTCTGTAATAACCTATAAGAGAAATGAATCTAAAAAGGAATTAATATGTGCATATGTATAACTGAATCACTTTGCTGTACACTTGAAACTAACACAATGTTGTAAATCAACTATACTCCAATAAAACTAAAATTAAAAAAATAGAAAAGATCAATAAAACTAAGAGCTAGTTTTCTGAAAAGATAAACAAAATTTACAAACCCCTAGCCAGGATCACCAAGAAGAAAAGGGAGAGGATCCAAACAAACTAAGAAATGAAAGAGGAGAAATAACAACTGATACCACAGAAATACAAATAACTATAAGAGAATACTATGAACAATTATATGCCAACAAATTGGACAACCTAGAAGAAATGGACAAGTTTCTAGAGACATGCAGCCTGCCAAAACTGAGTCAAGAAGAAATAGATAATTTGATAAGGCCAATCACCTGAAGTGAAATGGAATCTTTAAAAAGAAAAAGAAAAAAAAAAACTCCCTGCAAACAAAAATCCAGGACTGGATGACTTCACTGGAGAAATCTACCAAACATACAGGGAAGAACTTGTACCAATCCTTCTCAAAATATTCCAAAACCCTGAGGAGGAGGGAATACTCCCAAATTCATCTATAAAGCCACCATCACCCTGATATCAAAACAAGAAAGAAAGAAAGAGAGAAAGGGAGAAAGAGAGGAAGGGAGGAAGGAAGGAAGGAAGGAAAGAAAGAAGGAAGGAAGGGAGAAAGGAAGGGAGAAGGAAAGAAAGAAAATTACAGGCCAATATCTTTGATGAATACAGATGTAAAAATCCTCAATGAAATATTAGCAAACTGAATCCAACAATACATAAAAAGGATCATACACCATGATCAAGTTGGATTCATTCTAGGGTTGCAATTATGGTTCAACATCCAAAAATCAATGTGACACACCACGTTAACAAAAGAAAAAACAAAAACCACATGATCAGGCTTCCCTGGTGGCGCAGTGGTTGAGAGTCCGCCTGCCAATGCAGGGGACACAGGTTCGTGCCCCGGTCCGGGAAGATCCCACATGCCGCGGAGCGGCTGGGCCCTTGAGCCATGGCCGCTGAGCCTGCGCGTCCGGAGCCTGTGCTCCGCAACGGGAGAGGCCACAACGGTAAGAGTCCCGCGTACCGCAAAAAAAACAAAAACAAAAACAAAAAAACCACATGATCACCTCAATAGATGCAGAAAAAGCATTTGACAAAATTCAACACTCATTCATGATTAAAACTCTCACCAGTGTGGGAACAGAGGAAACATGCCTCAACATAATAAAAGCTATTTATGACAAACCCACAGTCAACATAATACTCAACAGTGAAAAGCTGAAAGCATTCCTACTAAATTCAGGAACAAGACAAGTATGCCCACTCTCACCAGTCCTATTTTACACAGTGTTAGATGTCTTAGCCACAGCAATCAGACAAGAAAAAGAAATAAAACGTACACAAATTGGAGGGGAAAATGTAAAACTGTCACTGTATGCAGATGACATGACACTGTACAGAGAGAACTAAAGTCTTCACACAAAAACAATTAGAGCTAATGAATGAATTCAGCAAGGTAGTAGGATACAAGGTTATATACAGAAATCTGTTCCAAAAAAAAAAATCTTATTTAAAATCACGTCCCCCTCACCAAAATACTTAGGAATAAACTTAACCAAGGAGATGAATGACAAATAAGCTGAAAACAATAAAACATTGATAAAGGAAACTAAAGATGATTATAAGAAATGGATAGCCCTTGCTCTTGGATTAAAAGAATTAATATTGTTAAAATGGCCATACCATCCAAAGCAATCTACAGATTTAATGCGATCCCTATCAAAATACCCATGGGGCTTCCCTGGTGGCGCAGTGGTTGCGCATCCGCCTGCCGATGTGGGGGAACCGGGTTCGCGCCCTGGTCTGGGAGGATCCCACATGCCGCGGAGCGGCTGGGCCCGTGCGGCTGGTCCCGTGAGCCATGGCCGCTGGGCCTGCGCGTCCACAGCCTGTGCCCTGCAACGGGAGAGGCCGCAGCGGAGGGAGGCCCGCGTACCAAAAAAAAAAAAAAAAAAAAATACCCATGATATTTTTCACAGAGTTAGAACAAATGATTCTCGAATTTATACAGAACCACAAAGGGCCAATAATTGCCAAAGCAATCCTGAGGAAAAAGAACAAAGCTGGAGGCATAACCCCTCCAGATTTCGGATTATATTACAAAGCTACAGTATTCAAAACAGTGTGGTATTTGCACAGAAACAGACATACAGAGATCAGTGTAACAGATAGAGAGCCCAGAAGTAAACCCATGCACCTAAGGTCAATTATCTATGACAAAGGAGGCATGAATATACAATGGAGAAAAGACAGTCTCTTCAACAAGTGGTGTTAGGAAAGATGGACAGCTACTTGTAAATCAATGAAATTAGAATACTCTCTCACACCATATACAAAACTAAACTCAAAATGGCTTAAAGACCTAAATATAAAACATTAAAACTCTAAATATAAACCATAAAACTCCTAGAAGAGAACAGAAGCAAAACATTCTCTGACATAAATTGTAGCAGTATTTTCTTAGATGAGTCTAATCAAACTAAAAAGCCTCTGCACAACAAAGGAAACCATAAACAAATGAAAAGACAACATACAGAATGGAAGAAAGTATTTGCAAATGATGCAAATAAAAAAAGGGGTTAATATCCAAAATATACAAACAGCTTATACAACTCAGTATCAAAATAACAAACAACCCAATCAAAAAAATGGGCAGAAGACCCAAACAGACATTTTTCCAAAGAAGACAAACAGATGGCCAACAGACACATGAAAAGATACTCAACATCAGTAATTATTAGATAAATGCAAAAATCAAAACCACAATGTGGTGTCACCTCACACTGCTCAGAATGGCCATCATCAAAAAGTCTACAAATAATAAATGCTGGAGAGGGTGTGGAGAAAAGGGAACCCTCCTGCACTGTTGCTGAGAATGTAAATTGGTGCAGCCACTATGGAGAACACTACAAGGTTCCTTTAAAAACTAAAAATAGAGCTTCCATATGATCCAGCAATCCCACTCCTGGGTATACATCTGGAAAAACAAAAACTCTAATTCAAAAAGATATATGCACTCCATAGTTCACAGCAGCACTATATATAATAGCCAAAACATTGCAACAAACAAGTGCCCATCAACAGATGATTGGCTTAAGAAAATATGGAATACAAAATGGAATATTACTCAGCCATTAAAAAAGAATGAAATATTGACATTTACAGTAATATGAATGGACCTAGAGAGTATTATATTTAGTGAAGTAAATCAGACAGAGAAAGACAAATACTATATGATATCACTTATATGGGGATTCTAAAAAATAATACAAATGAATGTATATACAAAACAGAAACAGACTCATAGACATAGAAAACAAACTTAGGGTTACCAAAGGGGGGGGGAAGGAGGGACAAATTAGGAGTATGGGATTAACAGATACAAACTATTAGACATAAAATAGATAAGCAATAAGAATTTACTGTACAGCACGGGTAAATATATTCAATACCTTGTAATAACCTATAAAGGGATATAATCTGAAAACATATATGTAACTGAAACACTTTGCTATACATCTGAAACTAACACAATATTATAAATCAACTATACTTCAATAAAAAATGACCATTAATGTTAGGCTTCTCAATTGAGACCCTCAAATGAATCGGAACCTCAAAGACCCTCAGAGAGTCAGGGCCTTCAAGAACATATGGCTCAAGTCTTGTCTCCATCCCCAACTCTACTCAATGTGGAAACTGAGGCCTAAAGAAGCTTAATGGCTTCCCCATGATAGACAGATGGGTAGGGGAAGAGCACAAGAGACACTGGCTCCTTGTCCAGTGTTGTTTCTGCTACATGGAAAGGCTGAGAGACACTGAATGCAGAAATCTGTCCTGCCATTCTTACTGCATGTGAGACCAATAATAAATGACAATGGCAAGAAACTTTTACAAACTGCAAATTAATAAAAAATTGTAACTTAGGACTATCATTGCTTACTCCTACCCTGGAGAGCACTAAGATTGAACTTTGGCTGCTTCTTTTGTATAGATCAGCCCTTGCCCTGCTCCTCTTGGCCTTGTTTGCCTCCTTGGATGAATCATCTGTGACTTGGTCTACATGACCAGAGATGGGACATTTCCAAGAGAACTGCTGGATGCAGGTACCTACAAACAGGACCATCTTAATCCTTTTGAGTCCAATGCTGCCCCAGCTTTTACATTCCCTTCATCACAACCTGTCAAGTCATTTTCGGTTTTCCAGTTGGCTACTCATGTTTCCAATGATATGCATTCTGATTGGCACTCTCTGAGACCTTTATGAGCATGTTCCCTGTCAGGCCACTTGGGTTAAAAGCACTTAACAACAGCAGGGGTAGAAACAGCTCTTATAAAACAACCTTTTTACTCAGTCTCAGGAAGATGTACCCTCAATGCTGATACTTTCTCAAAGCTTCTAGCTGTTAACGATACGAATGCAGGTAATTTAAAAGTGGCCATAAAGGCAATCAAAGAAGCTTCCCGAGGGAGGGAGACACAAGAGGGAAGAGATATGGGAACATATGTATATGTATAACTGATTCACTTTGTTGTAAAGGAGAAACTAACACACTATTGTAAAACAGTTATACTCCAATAAAGATGTTAAAAAAAAAAAAAGAAGCTTCCCTCTGTTAATCACAAGAAAACAAAGGAAAGAAAAAAAGAGTTAATCAACCCACCCCTTTCAAAAGACCTTGCAATTATAGACCATGGAAATAAAGGTAACTTAAGTTCATTAGGATGAAACAATTGCATGTTTTCTTGTTAGGAATTAATCATATCTCAGGGGTTCAGGAGAAATTCTTTACATGATTTTTACTGTTTTCATGGACTTAAGGAATGTTACTGCTGGAGCAAAAAGATCTACCATCTACAAACCCTAAAGGCTTAGAGGTTAAGAATTCTGCCTAAGGCCACACAACTCATAGACACCAAGACAAGGAAGGAACTCAGTCTCCTGGTTCTCAGCCCTGTACATGCTCACTCAACTGTCATTTTCCCCTCCAGAAAGCTGAGGCTACACTCTGCACAGCATGTCGCGCTGTTCGCTGGTGGTACTACCAGCCCAGGGATGGGGGTCTAAATTTCAGTTCAGCACTGCATTTACTTCCTGGAGTCACCTGCCTGTCCTCTGTTCCTAGCCTGACCCCAGTGCTCCGATCCTAAAGCGTAAAGCAAGACAGTGTCGCAGAAAGGCTGTGCTAAGCGAGGCAGAAATGGCAAAGGACATTCTGCCCATTGACGAATGCAGCTGACTGCTTCAACACTTCACTCCAAAAACATCTGATGTGGACCAGACTTAGTCTACTTGGCCTATATTCTAGTTATTCTTTTCCCCACGAACTATGGTTCTATTAATTACAGGGGAAATTGGAGAAAATAAATTGGCACATGAAGTTTACAAGTCTTCCTTGTGTTATTAAAGAACTGGAATCAAGCTAGTGGTAATAATACACTGATTATTTTTGGCTGTGTTGGGTCTTTGTTGCTGAGTGCGGGCTTTCTCTAGTTGCAGCGAACGGGGCTACTCTTCGTTGCAATACGCCGGCTTCTCATTGTGGTGTCTTCTCTTGTTGTGGAGCACAGGCTGTAGGCACGTGGGATTCAGTAGCTGCAGCACGAGGGCTCAGCAGTTGTGGCTCTCGGGCTCTAGAGCGCAGGCTCAGTAGTTGTGGCGCATGGGCTTAGCTGCTCCGTGGCATGTGGGATCTTCCCAGACCAGGGCTCGAACCCATGTCCCCTGAATTGTCAGGCGGATTCTTAACCACTGTACCACCAGGGAAGCCCACAAACTCTATTTTTAAATGCCAGTTTACTTCACAGACATCTACATTTCTTCAAGAAGTCCAAAATCCAACCAGAGTATAGGTTGAATCTTGGAAGCATAGAATTCATTTGTTTGGCTCACTAGACTTCAACTTTGATAAAGCCCCTAGTTTTTCTAGTTTGACAATCTTTGTTAATCCAAAAGGCAACCAAAAAAGATATACATTTAATTGCATTTCTATTATTAAACACCGAAATTGAGCATCTTTTCATGTTTAAATCGTTTATATTTCCTTTTTTAATAACTATATGTTATCATTTATCCATTTCATGTTTACTTACAGGAGTTTTTTTATATATGAAGAAGTAATTATGGAACAAGAAATATATTATGGAAGATAGCTCTTTATCACTTAAACAGGTTGCAAGCATTTTTCTCAGTTTTGTGTTTGTCCCTTCTCTTTTAATTTTGTTTGAGTATTCTTTCTTTTTTGCGGGGGGGACCATAGCATAGTTTTAATAGGTACCACTTTGGACATTACTTTTTCTTGAATTTTATTTATTTTTTTATACAGAAGGTCCTTATTAGTCATCAATTTTATACACATCAGTGTATACATGTCAATCCCAATCTCCCAATTCATCACACCATCACCACCACCACCCCCCACTGCTTCCCCCCTTGGTGTCCATACGTTTGTTCCCTACATCTGTGTCTCAATTTCTGCCCTGCAAACCAGTTGATCTGTACCATTTTTCTAGGTTCCACATATATGCGTTAACATGCGATATTTGATTTTCTCCTTCTGACTTACTTCACTCTGTATGATAATCCCTAGATCCATCCACGTCTCTACAAATAACCCAATTTTGTTCCTTTTTATGGCTGAGTAATATTCCATTGTATATATTTACCACATCTTCTTTCTCTATTCGTCTGTCAATGGGCAATTAGGTTGCTTCCATGATCTGGCTATTGTAAACAGTGCTGCAATGATTATTGGCGTGCATGTGCCTTTTGGAATTATGGTTTTCTCTGGGTATATGCCTAGTAGTGGGATTGCTGGGTCATATGGTAATTCTATTTTTAGTTTTTTAAGGAACCTCCATACTGTTCTCCATAGTGGCTGTATCAATGTACATTCCCACCAACAATGCAAGAGGGTTCCCTTTCCTCCACACCCTCTCCAGCATTTGTTGTTTGTAGATTTTCTGATGATGTCCATTCTAACTGGTGTGAGGTGATACCTCATTGTAGTTTTGATTTGCTCTTCTCTAATAATTAGTGATGTTGAGCAGCTTTTCATGTGCTTCTTGGCCACCAGTATGTCCTCTTTGGAGAAATGTTTATTTAGGTCTTCTGCCCATTTTTGGATTGGGTTTTTTTTTTTAATATTGAGCATCATGAGCTGTTTATATATTTTGGAGATTAACCCTTTGTCCGTTGATTCATTTGCAAATTGAGGGTGGTCTTTTCATATTGTTTTTAGTTTCCTTTGCTATGCAAAAGCTTTTAAATTTCATTAGGTCCCATTTGTTTATTTCTGTTTTTATTTCCATTACTCTAGGAGGTGGATCAAAAAATATCTTGCTGTGATTTATGTCAAAGAGTGTTCTTCCTATGCTTTCCTCTAAGAGTTTTATAATGTCTGGTCTTACCTTTAGGTCTCTAATCCATTTTGAGTTTACTTTTGTGTATGGTGTTAGGGAGTGTTCTAATTTCATTCTTTTACATGTAGCTGTACAGTTGTCCCAGCACCACTTATTGAAGAGACTGTCTTTTCTCCATTGTATATCCTTGCCTCCTTTGTTATAGATTAGTTGACCATAGGTGCGTGGGTTTATCTCTGGGCTTTCTATCTTGTTCCATTGATCTATATTTCCGTTTTTGTGCCACTACCATATTGTCTTGATTACTGTAGCTTTGTAGTATAGTCTGAATTCAGGGAGTCTGATTCCTCCAGCTCCATTTTTTTCCCCTCAAGACTCTTTTGACTATTCAGGGTCCTTTGTGACTCCATACAAATTTTAAGATTTTTTGTTCTAGTTCTGTAAAAAATGCCATTGGTAATTTGATAGGGATTGCATTGAATCTGTAGATTGCTTTGAGTAGTATAGTCATTTTCACAATACTGATTCTTCCAAT
>NC_041224.1:87726109-87726530 GCF_002837175.3 Physeter macrocephalus
ATATATGGTCTTTATTATGTTGAGGTAGGTTCCCTCTATGCCCACTTTCTAGAGAGTTTTTATCATAAATGGGTGTTGAATTTTGTCCAACGCTTTTTCTGCATCTATTGAGATGATCATATGGTTTTTATTCTTCAATTTGTTAATATGGTGTATCACCTTGATTCATTTGTGTATACTGAAGAATTCTTGCATCCCTGGGATAAATCCCAGTCGATCATGGTGGATGATCCTTTTAATGTGTTGTTGGATTCTGTTTGCTAGTATTTTGTTGAGGATTTTTGCATCTATATTCATCAGTGACATTGATCTGTAAGTTTCTTTTTTTGTAGTATCTTTGTCTGGTTTTGGTATCAGGGTGATGGTGGCCTCATAGAATGAGTTTGGGAGTGTTCCTTCCTCTGCAATTTTTTGGAAGAGT
>NC_041224.1:87726860-87761644 GCF_002837175.3 Physeter macrocephalus
AGGCTCCAGACGCGCAGGCTCAGCGGCCATGGCTCACGGGCCCAGCCTCTCCGTGGCATGCGGGATCCTCCCGGACTGGGGCACGAACCCACGTCCCCTGCATCAGCAGGCAGACTCTCAACCACTGCGCAACCAGGGAAGCCCTGTGGGAATATTTTTAATTACAGTTTCAATTTCATTACTTGTGATTGGTCTGTTCATATTTTCTATTTCTTCCTGGTCCATTCTTGGAAGGCTATACCTCTCTGAAAATTTGTCCATTTCTTCCAGGTTGTCCATTTTATTGGCATAGAGCTGCTTGTAGTAGTCTGTTAGGATGCTTTGTATTTCTGTGGTGTCTGTTGTAAATTCTTTTTCATTTCTGATTTTATTGATTTGAGTCCTCTCCTTCTTTTTCTTGATGAGTCTGGCTAATGGTTTATAAATTTTGTTTATCTTCTCAAAGAACCACCTTTTAGTTTTATTGAACTTTGCTGTTGTTTTCTTTGTTTCTATTTCATTTATTTCTGCTCTGACCTTTATGATTTCTTTCCTTCTGCTGACTTTGGGTTTTGTTTTTTCTTCTTTCTCTAGTTCCTTTAGATGTAAGGTTAGATTGTTTATTTGAGATTTTTCTTGCTTCTTGAGGTAGACTTGTATAGCTATAAACTTCCCTCTTAGATCTGCTTCTGTTGCATCCCATAGGTTTTGGATTGTCGTGTTTTCATTGTCATTTGTTTCCAGGTGTTTTTTGATTTCCTCTTTGACTTCTTCAGTGATCTCTTGGTTATTTAGTAATGTATTGTTTAGCCTCCATGTGTTTGTGTTTTTTATGTTTTTTTCCCCTGTAATTGATTTCTAATATCATAGTGTTGTGGTCAGAAAAGATGCTTGATATGATTTCAATTTTCTTAAATTTACTGAGGCTTGGTTTGTGACCCAAGATGTGATCTATCCTGGAGAATGTTCCATGCGCACTTGAGAAGGAAGTGTAATCTGCTGTTTTTGGATGGAATGTTCTATAAATATCAATTAAATCTATCTGGTTTATTGGGTCATTTAAAGCTTGTGTTTCCTTATTAATTTTCTGTCTGGATGATCTTTCAACTGGTGTAAGTGACGTGTTAAAGTCCCCCACTCTTATTGTGTTACTGTCGATTTCCTCTTTTATAGCTGTTATCAGTTGCCTTATGTATTGAGGTGCTCCTATGTTGGGTGCATAAATATTTACAATTGTTATATCTTCTTCTTGGGTTGATCCCTTGATCATTATGTGGTGTCCTTCCTTGTCTCTTGTAATATTCTTTATTTTAAACTCTATTTTATCTGATATGAGTATTGCTACTCCAGCTTTCTTTTGATTTCCATTTGCATGGAATATCTTTTTCCATCCCCTCACTTTCAGTCTGACTGTGTCCCTAGGTCTGAAGTGGGTCTTTTGCAGACAGCATATATATGGGGCTTGTTTTTGTATCCATTCAGCAAGCCTGTGTGTTTCAGGTGGAGCATTTACTCCGTTCACGTTTAAGGTTATTATTGATATGTATGTTCCTAAAACCATTTTCTTAATTGTTTTGGGTTTGTTTTTGTAGGTCCTTTTCTTTTCTTGTGTTTCCCACTTAGAGAAGTCCCTTTAGCATTTGTTGTAGAGCTGGTTTGGTGGTGCTGAATTCTCTTAGCTTTTGCTTGTCTGTAAAGCTTTTGATTTCTCCATCAAATGTGAATGAGATCCTTGCCAGGTAGAGTAATCTTGGTAGTAGGTTCTTCCCTGTCATCACTTTTAGGTATATCATGCCACTCCCTTTTGGCTTGTAGAGTTTCTGCTGAGAAATAAGCTGTTAACCTTATGGGAGTTCCCTTGTATGTTATTTGTCAATTTTCCCTTGCTGCTTTCAATAATTTTTCTTTGTCTTTAAATTTTGCCAGTTTGATTACTATTTGTCTCGGCGTGTTTCTCCTTGGGTGTATCCTGTATGGGACTCTCTGCACTTACTGGACTTGGGTGGCTATTTCCTTTCCCATATTAGGGAAGTTTTCAACTATAGTCTCTTCAAATATTTTCTCAGGTCCTTTCTCTCTCTCTTCTCCTTCTGGGACCCCTATAATGCGAATGTTGTTGCGTTTAATGTTGTCCCAGAGGTCTCTTAGGCTGTCTTCATTTCTTTTCATTCTTTTCTTTTTATTCGGTTCCACAGCAGTGAATTCTACCATTCTGTTTTCCAAGTCACTTATTCATTCTTCTGCCTCAGTTATTCTGCTATTGATTCCTTCTAGTGTATTTTTCATTTCAGTTATTGTGCTGTTCATCTCTGTTTATTTATTCTTTAATTCTCTAGATCTTTGTTAAACATTTCTTGCATCTTCTCGATCTTTGCCTCCATTCTTTTCCCAAGGTCCTGGATCATCTTCACTATCATTATTCTGAATTCTTTTTCTGGAAGGTTGCCTATCTCCACTTCATTTAGTTGTTTTTCTGGGGTTTTATCTTGTTCCTTCATCTGGTACATAGCCTTCTGCCTTTTCATCTTTTCTATCTTTCTGTGAATGTGGTTTTTGTTCCACAGGCTGCAGGATTGTAGTTCTTGCTTCTGCTGACTGCCCTCTGAGTATTCTTTCTTATGCACACTTTTTTGTTATATCTATGTAGTAGAATTTACTAATTTGTGTGTGTGTGTGTGTGTGTGTGTGGTTTATTAAAAGATCCTTTCACATTCTGCTATTATTAGTCAAATCACTCATATTCTACATACTACTTTTAATATTTTATTCTTCATGGGATTTTTTGGTCTATCTGGAATTTAATTTGCTGTTAAAAGTGATTTAGAGATCCAACTTTTTTTTCATATAATGATCTAGTTGTCTGAACACCATTAAATGAATAAGTTATATTTTCCTTAACTGATGCAACCTGAATAATGTATTAAATTCCCAATATGTATATGCCTTACTTTCTATTCTATATTAATGATCTAGCCATGTAATTTTACCATGTTGTTGTAATTACTATAGATTTATAACATAATATTTGGTATGACCAGTACCTTTTCATTTACAGTTTTCTACTATTTTTCTCTCCAAGAATATGTTTCTTTTTATGTGACCTTAGATTCAATCTATATGCATAAAAATGTGAATTTTGTCATGAAAGTAATTAAGTTTTGATTAATTTAGGGAGACTTTACATCTTTTGATATGGATGTATCAGTATCAAAGTCTTCTCAAATATACAGAATCTCAAACATAGCCGACCTTTTTGATGCTCAAGGCTTCTTCTGTATGCTCCTTTTTTGATGTGCCTAATTTAGCGTTTTAAATGTGTTTTTGGTGTATATCCATTTATATGATTACTTTTATTTAGGGAGGTATTTTATCTGTTTTGTCACTATTGCACGTGAATTCTTATCTCCCATCCTGTCCTCTAACTGATTGCTGCGTCTATATGATTAAATGTTTATAAATAAAGAGTTCATAAATTCTCTGATATAAATTCATAAATTTATATCAATTAACAGAAGGAAGAGAATTTAATTTCTTTTTATACCAATCACCAACACACTTAGTAGATAATGAATCTAGGTCTACATACAAAAACAAAAGACCATTTTGTGCCCTCTTCTTATCCAATCTTAAAACATCCTCATGAGGGAGGTGTTACGATAATCCTAATTTTACAAGAAATATGAGATCAGTGCAGTTTGATGGCTTGCTGCTCGTATATAGTTAAATATTTATAAATAGTTATATAGTTCATAAGTTCCCTAAGTTTATATCACTTAATGAAGGAAGAAAATTTTATTTCTTTCTGTATCAGTCACCAACACACAGTAGTAGAAAATGAATCTAGGTCTACATACAAAAGCTAAAGAACATTTTGTGTCCTCTTGTTATCCAATCTTAAAACAACCTCGAGGGAGATGTTATGATAATCCACATTTTACAAGAAATATGAGATCAGTGCAGTTTGATGGCTCACCCCAGCTCCACAAAATCAATGATTCTGTTCAGGCAGCTTACACAACCTTCTCAGTCCATCTTCAACTGGTTCAAGAAGTCACTCCTACCACAAGGCTTTTGTCCCTGTGTTTTGTGTGAAAATCTGTGTAGGAAGAAAGAGGAAAACTGCAGTTTCTTTCAAACCTCAGAAAAGGCAGAAATAAACTTCACAAAATCCTAGAACAGAAGCTGAGGCAGATGGACAGAACTCAGAAAGAGAGCCAGCTAGAACCCCGGGAGGGTTGAGTTTCTCAGGAAAAGTCAGGGAGCATAGTGCCTGGTTAGAGAAAAAAACAGTTGCTACATTTGTCTGTATGTTTATTCTGAATGCTTTTTCCACTCCTTATACATATATATATATGTATATGTATATATGTTTGCTAAATTTTCAACTGTTTTATATAATGAAGTTTTGTGTGGTGTTTTACAAAGAGAAATCTATTTTTATGGAGCTAGAATATGGTGAGGCTACTTTTGTAGCTTATCAAAAAGCAGGTGCTCTGCAGGGAGGCAAGTGAGCCTCTGTGGACACTTAGTGAACATTTCTAAATGGGAAACAGCAAAGGAAGGTTCCGAGTGACAGCCACTGAGAGGCCAGGGCAGTCTGGGCAGGAAACCCATAGTCGTCATTTCTGAATAGAAGCACATGGTATTTGAAAGATCTTGAAAAATTGCTTGCAGTATTTAAGGTGAAACAATACAGATAGAACAGGAGCTCTCACCTGATCTATGTGCCATGGTCCTCCTCTGCTCTGCAATATGATTTCCACATTTTCTCCTAACTAGAGTGTTGCTTTGTTGACCTAAATATCCGTATTCAGTGTACGGACCCTGTGAGCTGACCGTACTCTATGTTCAAACCTGATTTACTTGATTCTTCCACCTTCAAACCTGCCTTCGCCTGTGACATGTGCCCTCCTTGTTCTCCAGCTACTACAGCCTGTCATCCAAGCCTATCATTTTTGCTTTCAAAATAAATTAAACCTTTCTCCTCCAGCTAGATCCCAATCCTGGCTTTTATCCCTGAATTCTGGATTCTCTCATTAATTAAACACATTTTGACTGGGCACTGACTGCTGGTATATTCAGCCACAGCACTAGGCACAGGGTAGAGAAATGAAGGCGGTACCACCTGTGGACATGGGAAAGGGCGTATTGATAGAAGGTTTCAGGTGAAACTGTGCAGTTCAGGTCAAGAAGGATGAGGAGCTTCCCTGCTGGGCTTCCTGACATGAACTCTTTCTAATTCAATCCACCATGCCTTCTCTTCAGCCTGACTGCTCTCCTTCATTCCTGACTCAAAGCTTTCAAGTTCCTTCCTTTATCCGTTCAGCTCATGCACCGAGTCTGTATGGCTCTGTGCTCAGAGACACATATGGGGTGAGATCCAGTCCCTGGCCTTAAGGAACTCAGCAGAAGAAAGACCAGCAGACCCACAATTATGGAGAGAGCAGCCTGAAGCAGGAATAACAGGTGCTCTGGGGTCTCAGAGAGGGCATGAGAAACTCTGCTAGGCAATGGAAAGAGCTGGCCTGAAAGATGACCCTGAAGAAGTTTATCAGCTAGACGTGGGCTAAGGTTAGGCAGAGAGCATCCCAGGCACAGGGAGTTGCAGGTGGTAAGACACAGAAGAATAACGGAGGCCTCAGGGATAGTAGTTCCTCTGCACAGTGGGAGAGGAGGTGTATGGTTAGTGTGGTAATGACCCAGATTCCAACCACACCACTGGATGTGATGGTCATATGTTCCCTCCACCATGTGGATTTATCATCCCTGAGGATGCCTGAGGCAATAACAACTAATAATAAGGTTTCAAATGAATGAAATCCCATGCAGCCACTTCTGACTCTCATCTCACATGCCGCTGCACGGACATGGCTGGGCTTGTACGGGGATCAACAGTCACTGTGAATCAGGCTCTGGGATCAGGGCTCATATTCACAAGTCACAGTGTGGACTGAAGGGGTATAAGTTGTAGAACTGAGGCATCTATTACCCTAGCTGCAGGAGTGTTGGCATCTGATGGCTCAGATGAATTTTCCTCTAGGACTTGCTCTCATTTGAAGAGAGCGAACTCACCCAAAGTCATGACCCCTTCCCATAACCCACATCTGGTGATAACCCACATCCAGTGATGGATGCAGGGAACAAAGCCTGGGTCCCTTACCTTGATACAGAACAACTCTAAGGGACCACTCCAGCCCCAGGGCCTCCCATGGGACTGGCTGACCTTGTCACTCTGCATGGCCATTCAACTCCCTCTTCCTAATCCTGCTTCCTTCACTCCACCATAGGTGTTCATCCCAAAAGTACTCCCAATGCACACAAATCTCTGTCTCAGAGTCTGCTCTCCAGAGAACCTGATCCACAACAGATACCCTAGGCAGCCTGCTTCCCATTCAAACAAGGCCAGATAGCATTAACATAGTTTCAGAAAGACTGTATCAATCTGAAGGAAGCTGGTCATCCATGGAAACCAGGTAAGGTAGTTACTGGCAGTGCTCACTCATGCATGTGCTGGAAGAAGGGGACTTGTCAGGGCCTCACAAGCTCTGTTCCAGCTGGAAGAACAAGTCCCTCCTGGGGAGATGGGTCTGTAGGGCTGCTGAAATCTGGTGCCATTAAATGAACCCACAACCTGTAACTAAATCCTCTTTCCCCTCTCTCATGCTCATCAAGAGACAGTGTGATTCTCATCTGCCTTTCTGTGTACCTGCAGATAGAGAGTGCCTGGATCCGTGGTCCACCTGGCAGTTACACTTTCTTATTTTCAATTATCACATTGACATTCAGGCTTGGAGTCCACCACTTGCAAATTCCATCAGCCTCAGTGGACTGATTGGTGCCGAGACAGTGGGGAAGATATATGTGGAAGCCCACAAGGCAGAGCCTAAAACTTGGATGACAGTCAATCCTCCATGGTAATGCCCTTCTGGGGGTCTCCTGGTACACAAACAGTCAACTTCTTCTTATGATATTTTGGCCTAGACTTTCAAATGTCCATAGACTTAACTCAGAGGGAACACAGAAACAGTTCTGCTTTCCCAGTGTAGTCCCTTCTCAGACCAAACTCACTAGGAAACAAACCTCTTTTCCTTCAGATGTCAGGGGAGATGGCTGTTGGGAGGTTAAAGAGCTTTTTCAGAAGCAAAGGAAAGGAAAGGAATTGAGAGCTTCCCCTGGAGTGAGCAAGGACCAAGGCCCTCCTGTTAGGAGATATGGTTGGTATATTAAAGCAAGATTTCTGTAAATAATCCCTTGAAATAAAGGAGATGATTTTGCTGGTAACTGTTTTCTGAGGTCACTTTAAACCTCAACCGTAAATTGATTGATGCTGGTGAGTAAAAATTCACATTTTAAGGCAAGACTAGAAAAATTTCAACATAAAGCTTTTTCTCTGCCCTTTGGCCCCTTTACTCCTCTCTAGTGTTCACTATGCATCTGCATTATGCATTAACCAGACCTTCCCAATGGCAAAAATACCTGCTTAACCATAAAGATCACTTTTTCTTTTTCTGACGTCAACCAGGTAACTCCTTAGAAGATAACATTCCTTTCTCAACGCTGTAAGGTGTCACAATGACCTACTACTCACTTTTTACCTGTGGATATCTTGGTAATTTTTATGTACAATGACATTATATCATTTCCCTTAAAGATAGCAGATGATGATCACACTGGTCAGATGACCTGGGGAGACACTGGGCCATACCTAACAGAAGTTCTTAGCTTAAATACTTACTTGTGACCCTATTAATATTATTAGCTATATTACTTGTACTCTGCCTCTTTTAGAAGATGATTATTTCTTGCATTACCAAATGTGTGACTGAGCCTCAGATACAATTATTGATGATTAGATGACTTGAATCTATTGACCAAATATAGTCCTATAAGATCAACGATTTCAATAGTGTAACTCTAGATATGAGAAGAAGCAACAAGAGGGAACCATTTCCTGGACCATAATGGACTAGTAAGACAGGCAGTCCAGAGGCTTCTGGCTACTGTTAACAGGGCCTAGTCCAGTAATAAGTGGCCTAGCAATGAAATCCTCACCTGACATGGGTATAAACATTCCTAGCCCCTTGGGACAAATTGGTCATGAAATGCCTCCAAACCTTGGTTGAAATTAAAACCTAAATAAAGGGAAGAGACTGTAAAATAAAGAATGTTACCCACCATCCAGTTCTACAAGAATCAAATTATTAGCCACTGCCATCACTGACATGCAATGTACCCTGAACGGAATTCAGGGTGAGGATCAGGGTGAGGCACTCTATGCTAAGGGAAAACTGGCAGAACAAGACTTTAGATAGTTGCATATTTTCAACAGAAATTTTTTATGAACCCAGTTTCTTATATCTTCCCAAAGTTAGAAAAGAACTGAAGCCATTAACTGTTTGTTCCACATGAATAGTAGCAATCTTCTACTGAGATGACTGCTTCATTTCATGTACACCTTTGCCAAGATCCCAAGTACACTGACCTCTCTCTGTACATCTTTGAAACAGTTCTCAGAGTTCTTGGAGAGATTGTCTACTGGGTTATTATCCTCAGGATTACTGGCTCGAATAAAATTTTCCATCTCTTTCTTAGATTGACTATCGATTAATTGTTTTCACTGACAATATTTTAAGTAAATAGCGAGTCAAAATTGTGTCTGTCCAGCCTGCTTGATGCCATGAAGAACATCCACTCAGCTTCCAGTCCCCGAGAGCAGGAGACCAGGCGATTACCTTCCAGATCCTGTCTTTCAAAAATGGAATTCTGGATGGACATTTCCTGTCTCTCACAATCTGGCATTTCTTTGTGGGGAGAGGGGTATTCTCCAAGTCTCTGCTTTTGAAAACTGACTTCAAAATGGAATTTAGGAAATCACTCTCATCTCTACACCACCTCTACCTCCTCCCTAATCTCTCTCCTCAACACTGCATTACATCCTGCTCCTCTATGACGTTTGGGTCCCCAGAGGTCTACCGGAGGAGAACATGTCCGACCTCTCGTCATTTGGTCAGTTGAGGTGACTTTCTCCAGGACAGGTGTCTGTGTCAGCTGGACCTGGTGACATGACGGTAGAGGTGCCGGCAAGGCCTGTCTCAGAGTGGCAGTGCTGGTGGAGAGCTCCAACTATCTCCCCAAGCTCCTCTCTTGCTCCTTAGGCAAAGGAGGCTCAGGGAGTGTCGTGAGCAGAGCCCAGAACTGATTCTTAGACCACGGGCGCCTTCCACCAGGACATTTGCTGAGCTGTTTCACTAACACACTAACCAATCACACCTTTAGACAACTACTTAGTCCACAAATGTTCACTAAGCCCCTACCATGGGAAAGCACAGAGCTTGGGTCACTAAAAGGAGTGGGAAGAAGTGCGGGTGCTGGTGGGGGGAGCCATAGATGGGCTCATGCAGAAGGACACGATGTAGACCCTGGAGTAGTAGCCCGTGTCTGCAGGAGGCCTTAGCTCCCAGGTGACAGAAGAGGATTCGAAAGGTCATATGAAGGGCCAGGGGAAACATCCCCACCTCACAACTTGGTAGAGGGCTCCAGGCCCTTGGAACAGAGGACAGGCACTGCCAGCCAGGACCGGCTTCACAATCTGTGGGACCCAGAGCAAAATTAAAATCTGAGGCCCTTTGCTCAAAAAAAAAGTATTAAAATCAAGACAGTAAGAGCAGAACATTAATCCAAGCATGGCGCTCTTCTAAGTACAGGACCCCGTGTGACTGCACACTTCACACGCCCATGGAGCTGGCCCTGATGCTACTCATATTTACCATTTCATTCACAAAGCCAAGGAATGTCAGACCACCGAGTACCTAATCCAGGCAACTCCTGAGCAAAAAAGGAAGCAGAGGCCCAGAGAAATGAAGTGACTTGTCCACGGTCTCACAGCTGGTTACTGGCAGCCAAGTCTCCTTAGAAAACAGCTACACCCTGCTTTTGCCAATCAGAATTATATCCTATAGATTTGTCTACCTGCTTGTTTACTTCCTACTGTAAAGCTGGCTAGGTATAGGATAAAAATAAGAAAATATGCTCGTTTGAACATAAAATAAGTCCCCCAAACCTGAAGGCAGAACCCTTTATCTGCCCCAGATTCTCCAGCCACCACTGCTGGCTCCTCTTTCTGGGGAAGCAGCCCAGGTCTACCCAGAAGTCTCTCCACTGTCCAGATGCTCAGGTATGGCGCATGGCACTCCACCCGTGGCTGGCATCTTTCGAGGGTCTCCTGACCATCCTTGATGAGGGTGAGGGGGGGCAGAGCACAAATCACGACCTGTCACCGCTGAAAGGACCATGGAGATGAGCAGAATAACACTTCCATTCTATAGATCAGAGACCTGAGGCCCAGAGAAGGGCTGTGGAGAGCTGGCCCAGGTCTGCTGGTAGAGAGCTCCCCAAATGCCAGTCTTGGCTCGGAGACTGTGTGTGACCATACTGCCAGCTGTACTTCCTTCTCTACAACACTGGGAGGTAAGCGGAGAAGAAAGACAAGAAGGTGTGATGGAAGGGGCTTCTGAGCCAGATAGACCTGGCCAGTTCTGCTGCTTTCCACCTGTACAAGTTTTGCTATCATGGAAATACTGGTGTCAGTTTCCCCAGCTAGAAAATGAGGACAGAATGTACCCCACACATTGGATGCAATGAGATGAGATGCCTAAGAGGCCCTGATCCTGCCATTATAGCATGTGCTCAGCCAAGGTTGTGTCCTGCCCACCTTCCCTCTCTTCCTCTGCATCAGGAGTTCCAGCTGTGGCCACAAGCAGATCTGGAAACCTTTCATGAGTGGTGTGAGGTGAAGCATCCCAGCATCTAGTTGCATCTCCTGAAAGATATGGACCTGAAGACCTTTTGAGAAAAGACTTTAACCATGCATACAACTGGGGTTCTAACTCACTGGCAAACTAGGGTTCAGTGGGAAGCGATAGGGAGAAGCAGGGGGATCCTCATTATGGATCAGCAGAGGCCTGGCATCACATCAGACACACCCAGAATGCCCAGAAATCTTTGAGGGAACAGGGAACCTTGAAATAGCTGCTAAGACCCTGTGCGCCAGCAGGGGAAGTTAATAAGTAGTCAAAACCATGAGTTCCCATTAAGGGGGTCTCCTGGTTACTCAGGCTGCTGAGGCCTGCAATTGCCTCCACCCCACACAATGCCATGAAGAAGCCTAGAGGAGCCCCTATGGGTGGGGGACTCCAAGGACTTCCCATTGGCCATTTCTGTCACCAAAGCTGCTCCTTTCCAGCTCACCACTCATGCGCCCTCCTCCGTGTACCTTTCATCCCCTCCTGCCTTCACTCCTGCTGACTCTCAGCTTAAAAGCCCCTTTGTACCCAAAGAAGTTTTCTCCTGTCTCAGCGCCTCTCCTTGGGGAAGCTCTTCTCACCCCATCAGCAGGAACCTCGTACACATTTGTGGTCCTTCACACTGGCCTGGATCTCTCTCCCGTGGCAGCCTCTCCCTGGGGCTGGGACCCAGGCCTTTGTCCCCAGACACTGTGAACCTCCTGGGGCAAGAAACTTTGAATTGGTCACCTCTGTACACTCCTCAGTGCCTGACACAGTGTTGGTGAGTGTCTTTGGTTCAATAAAATGGGATAAATGGGTCACTAATTATTCCACACATGTGCAAGTCTCTGCCCTCTACATTTCAGTCCCAGCGTTTGAGAAAAACAGAAAAGCAGGGCAAGACGCCCAGATGCATCCCTTCCTGTGCTGAGAGCAGCACTGGGGGAGTAAGCAGAAGCCCACGGTACCCTTCCCCACCTCCTGCACTACACACACCAACCAGCACATGCACACTGCAGAGCCTTCACTGGTTTCTGGGCATTTCATTATCTTTGTCATGTTTCCGATGGCCTATGGGTCACAGAAAGGGGTCACACATGAGGTCACTGGGAGGGTTTACACCACAATCTCCCTGCAATTCACTGGGGAAATCCACCCCTGCAGACCCACCACCTACAGGTTTTCCACAGCCCTGGTCTCCCAAGTGCCAGCCCTCAAGACCCCTTGCTTCCGCATGTCCTCAGGCACTTGGAGCTCCCCAAGGCTTCCATGTCCTGAGCTACCCCTCCTACCCAGAAACACCTGTCTCTGAACCTGTGTATCCAGCCTTGGCTCTCTCTGCAGTGCCATGGACTCTGATTACAGACACTCCCCTCAGAGTTCCTGCAGGGGATGGGGGCACATTTAAAACCATGCACACAAGGATGGAGGACTGAGTTCTGGAGCATAGGCACTTCTGCGGAGAAAAGAGGGGGTGAGGGCTTGGACTTAGTTGTACAGTTTTAGTTCTCTAAAGCGACGGGCAGGGGTTCTAAAGCCAATGTGGCCAATAGGAGGGGTGTCCATGGTTGGCAAAATACTCTGTGTGTGTGTGTGTGTGTGCACGCATATTTCATAATTTAAATTTTTAAAAAAGAACAAAAGCACTTGAGGATATAAGTACAACATACTTCAGAAACATATGACAGCAGTAGGACTCTCCTAGACCTTCTGTTCATTCTTAGGCATTGGAATAATTTTGGCCTCAGTCGGCTCTCCAAATCAGCTCTCCCGAGGGACCTTCCTCCCCTCCTCTTCCCTAGACAACCCTGGGCCCCTGCTCCTTCTTCCCTCCTGCCTGTGGCTGGCCTGCACCCCTTTCTTCCTGGGGCCCAATCATCTCTGCTTCCAAGACCAAGCCTGGCCCAACCAGCCCCCAAATTCTCCCCCATCCTGCACATTCCTACCTTCTTCCCAGTGGCCCTCAGGCTGCTTAGGGCTGCCAGCCACAGAGCCCACATTGAAATTAACAAAAGGAATGCCTACAGAATCCTCACACATTCCTTCAATCTCATAGGAAGGAGGGTGTGGCCAAGAAGATCCTGAACTCCTTTCCTCCCAGGGTCACACCAAAATTACGACTATTTACAGAGCAACTACTGATGAGAAAGGTCTCAAGACTAGCAGAAAGGATCTTCTACAACTAAAGATATAAAGAAGGAACCACAACGAGACAGGTAGGAGGGACGGGAGACATGGTTAAGATCCCTACATCCCGGGTGGGCAACTCACTAATGGGAGGATAATTATGATTGCAGATGTGCTCCCCAATGAGTCAGGCGTCTGAACCCCACATTGCACTCCCCAGCTGGATGTTCTAAACCAAGAAGATGAGCACCCCCGCCAGAACTTCTGTGTTTTTGTAATGGCTAAAATCAAACTTATTTATTTTTTTCTTTAGTTTTTATTGAAATATAGTCGATTTATATGTATATACTTTTTTAGATTCTTTTCCATTAGCGGTTATAACATGATATTGAGTATAGTTCCCTGGGCTATACAGTAGGCCCTTGTTGGCTATCTATTTTATATATAGTAGTGTATATATTTTAATCCCAAACTCCCCTTTGGGATTGATCCCTCCCCCAATCTTGCCCGTTTGGTAACCATAAGCTTGTTTTCTATGTCTGTCAGTCTGTTCCTGCTTCGTAAATAAGTTCATTTGTATCTTTTTCTTAGATTCCACATATAAAAAAAAAATCATATGATATTTGTCTTTGATACTAACTGCACTTAGTATGTTAATCTCTAGGTCCATCCATGTTGTTGCAAATGACATCATTTTTTTTTTTTTTACAGCTAAGTAAGATTCCATTGTGTATATATACCACATCTTCTTTATCCATTCATCTGTCAATGGACACTTAGGATGCTTCCATGTCTTGGTTATTGTAATAAATAGTGCTGCTATGAACATTGGGGTGCATGTATCTTTCCAAATTACAGTTTTCTCTGGACATATGCCCAGAAGTGGGATTGCTGGATTATATGTTAGCTCTATTTTTAGTTTTTTAAGGAACCTCCATACTGTTTTCCATAGTGGCTGCACCAATTTACACACCCAACAGTGGTGTAGGAGGGTTCCTTTTTCCCCACAACTTCTTCAGCATTTATTTGTAGACTTTTTCATGATGGCTATTCTGACCCATGTGAAGTGATACCTTACTATAGTTTTGATTTGCATTTCTCCAATAATTAGTGATATTGAGCATCTTTTCATGTGCCTGTTGGCCATCTGTACGTCTTCTCTGGAGAAATGTCTATTTAGATCTTCTGTCCATTTTTTTTATTGGATTGTTTGTTTTTTCTTATATTGAGCTGCATGAGCTGTCTGTATATTATGGAAATTAATCCCTTGTGGGTCACATCGTTTGCAAATATTTTCTCCCATTCCTTAAGTGGGCTTTTTGCTTTGTTTATGGTTTCCTTTCCGGTGCAAAAGCTTTTAAGTTAAGTTAGGTTCCATTCGTTTATTTTTGTTTGTATTTTCATTACTCTAGAAGACAGATCCAAAAAGATATTGCTGCGATTTATGTCAAAGAGTGTTCTGCCTATGTTTCCCTATAAGAGTTTTACAGTATCCGATCTTACATTTAGGTCTTTAATCCATTTTTAGTTTATTTTTGTTTATGGTGTTAGAGAATGTTCTAATTTCATTCTTTTACATGTAGCTGTCCAGTTTTACTGTGCTGTCAAGTTTTCCCAGCACCACTTTTGGAAGAGACTGTCTTTTCTCCATCGTATGTTCTTGCTTCCTTTGTTGTAGATTAATTGGCCACAACTGCATGGTCAATGCACTTTATTTCTGGGCTCTCTATCCTGCAGAACATTAAGCTTTAAGGCCAGTAGGGCTACTTTTGGGAGAGCCAGAGGTCTGTGGAGAATAGAGAATCCAGTCCTAAAAGGTACATATAAAATTGCACATGCTCCAAGTCCAAGGGCAGAAAAAGTAATTTGAAAGAAGCCTGGGTCAAACCCACTTGTTGATCTTAGAGAGCCTCCCAGAGAGGCAAGAGGCAACTGAAATTCAGCCTAGGAACTTAGATACTGGCAGCAGTCACTAATGAGAGCACATCCCACTAAGAGAACACTGGTGCTGGTAATCACCATTGTGGAATTCTCTGTCTAGATTATTAGTGCAGTGACCTGCCCTTGTCCACTTGCGAGTCTGCCTCAGTCCCAGGAAGCCCCAGTGGGCAGGAATACTGCCCCACTCACCAGCACGCCTGCTGCCAAAGGACACCCTGCATACCCAGTAGCTCCAGGACTGGCCCTACCCACCAACAGGCCAGCAAAGCCCCAGGACCTCCAGGACCCTAACACTAGCCATCAGACCCAGGCCCACACACCAGAAGGCCTACATTAGCCGTAAATCCAGCCTCACCAACCATAGGTAGGCCCCAGCACTGGTCCCAACCACCCTCAGGTTGACGCCCACTCCTGAAACCCAGGGCACTGCAGCCAGAGACCCTGGGACCCAGCTCTGCCCACCAGAGGGTCAGCACTAGTCCTGAGGTCCCTCCTCAGCCCTGCCACTGCCCACCAGCCAGCTAACATCTACAACAGAAACTCAGGACCTTGAAGCAAGACACAGAGCCACCCACCAATGAGTCACCCCTAGGCCTGGGACTGTCCTCACCCGTCACTGGGTGGACAATAGCCCTGGGAAAACCATGGCACTGCAGTCAGTTGTGTCGGGGTCTGGTGCACTCACCAGTGAGCTATCACTAGCTCTGGGTCAGCCCGGAGCCCACGGCCACACAAGTCAGGAATTGGCCCTGCCCACCAGTGGGCGTACACCAGGCCCAGATACCCCTAAGCCATGGCCCCACCCATCAACAGGTTGATCCCAAGGACCCCCTTTCCCAGGGCTCTGTAGCCAATCATTTCATGACATGGCCCTGCCCACCTACAGGGGGCAGCCTATGCCCAAGGCAGGGCCTGGCAACCAACCTGACACAGGTGCAGCTACACCAACCACCACGCCTACAGTAGTCAGCCTGCCACAACAGACAGACCCACGCAGTTCACATAGAGGGCACCACTAAAGCTTATTGCTTGGGTGACCAGAGGGGAGTGTGCTGATGGGCCCCATAGGACATTTGCTCATAAGGCCACTTCTCCAAGATTGAAAACAAAACCAACCTACCAAACACATAGGAATAAAAATGGTGAATTAGGCAAAATGAGGCACCAGAGAAATATGTTCCAAATGAGTGAATAAGATAAAATCCCAAAAGAAGAACTAAGTGAAGTGGAGATAAGCAATCTACATGATAAAGAGTTTAAGGTTATGGTCATAAAGATGGTCAAAAAGTCAGAAGAAGAATGGATGAAGAGAGTGAGAAGTTAGAAGTTTTCCTTCTTACTGGAAAACCTTACTCTTTGGGGGAAGTAATTTCGAACAGGAAGAGGGCGAGGGATTGCTTTAAAAAAAAAAAAAAAATTGATTTGGCCTCCAGGGGAAAAGATTGCGTAAACCAGATGCTGATGAAGTCACAGAATGACTCCACCTCTGGAATGAGCTTCATTTTCATGTATTTTGGTAAGAAATTTGGCTCTCAGTTGAGAATTCAGTCACTCTACCTGTTCAAGGGCAAGACGATAAGGTTCTATCAGACCAAGTGTCTAAACAAAACTGAGACTCTACCAAGGTCAGAAATGCTGCACTTCAAGCCAAAAGATCTCTCTTGGGCTTGACTGTTTTGACTTGTAACTACAAATTTGTCTTGTTTAAATGTCCAATCATATTATAAAACAAAGCACCATCTCTACAGTACAGCATCCTCTGAAGCAACAGGAGTCCTAAATGTACCTTTGAAGATTCTCTAATTTTTCTCCCACTCTGATTTCCACAGGACTTTAAGTTGCTTCCCCTGAGTTCAAACAACACAAGATGGTTTTGGAAGTGCTGAACTCAGTGCATTATAACGTCACCAGCATGGTGTCCGAAGTTGCGCCTGTTGCCAGCATTGCAATCATGCTGCTCACTGGCTTTCTTCTCTTGGTATGGAATTATAAAAACATATCCTCAATATCAGGTAAGTCAGTCATTTAGTTCTGTATCTAAGGAGAGTGTTTCCTTGGGCTTTTGGTCCATGAGGGTAAAGACAATTTTGCAAAACAGCGAGGAGTAAACCTAAGGAGATGGGTGAAGCCCACAGCATATTAGCAAATGAATTCAGGCGAACATTTTTCTACCAATTATCTGCATATGTTAAATGAAAGCATTAAAAAAAATCTTAGATAATCCCTTCTAGTCTGCATTTTGTTTTGGTAAAATAGACTTGGCAAAAGTATCCTTTAAAGTAAATTTAAGATGGGGTGGAACAAGGTAAAATTCCAGGTTTTGGATTTTTTTTTAATTTAAATTCATTCCAATTTTGGTCTAAAGGTGAAAATGTCTCTGGAATGCCTTCTGTACTCCTTTCTGTCTCCCTCCCACTTTGCCTCATCCATGTCCTCTACCCTCTCCCTTCTTGTACTTATTCCTTCTCTTTATCCCACTCTTCATTTTCTTTTATTCTTGAACGTGGAGGTGCTGTGAGTACCACCATAAGGGCTGGATGGGACCTGGACAGTGGAAGAAAAATGGGGAACACTATGGCTCCTTTGGAACCTCACACCCTGAAAGAATCTTCCACAAACTCTGTGGATCAATCAAAAGTAGAGTATAATACAATTATCCAGATAATTCCAGTAGAAACCACACCACTCTACACTATCAGATTAACTCAGAATTCCCAGAAATATCAGACGGCTTTGTAGTTTCTTGGAAAATTCCTCATGGCAGGCATGTGTCCCCAGTCCCATAAAAAATTTTGTAAGTCAATCATCTACATATAATGTTATTAGAACAATCCTAAGATTAAGACCCCTTGACCTCAAGACTCCCAAACTTGTTTTGGTTATATAGACATTAACAAAGACTTTCCACTAAGGGCAAACAGAATACCCTGATAATCCTTTCCACATTAACCCAGCTACTTCAAAGTTAAGGAATAAACCATGTTTGCCAGATTTGGGCTTAGACATCCAATTTAAATGATTCACCCCAAAACTTAGATTATCTAAATTATCAGCACTGTACTGCCTCAGATAGTTGTGTGAGTTTTGGCTGAACGACTATTTCACTGACAGAATGGAATTAAAGGAGTAAGATACAGAAATGGTATAACTTTACAATAAAATTCCTAAAACCATTCCAACAAGCTTTTGACGAACTTTTCACCACCACCACTAAAATCAAGCTACCAGGTTCGTTCTCTGATACAAGCAACAGCAACTCCCCTGGCTGCTCACCAGATTCACACTCTTCACAATTCTGTCATCGTCTGCATCAGCAAGGGTGTAAGGGCCACGGCTCTTCACTAAAACCACATCACTGGACTCAGACTCTGGTCTAGACACAGATCAGACACACTGCCTCATTCCTTAATGCTTACCTTTATTTTGCCTAATGAGATTTAGCTTAAGATTCTCTTTTTAAACCAAATCCTTTTTGAAGAAAATAAAAAAGGAATGCATGCTTTTTGTTGGGACATTGTCTCTGCAGACCGTGTTTCTCACAGTTAAAAAGATGACACCCAAACTACAGACTAATTCAAACCCACCCATTCCATTGACTGGTGCTTTCAAACCCAAAGTGTTCAGACAAAACTAGGCAGCCAGACAGACCTGTCAGCTTGTCACTTGTCCTGGTTTTCGTGTCTGTTACCAGAGGGACTGATTGACTTGTATTTGAAACTCATTGACACCATTTAACACAGCAAGAATAGAGTAGACACCTATTTCAGTCCATTCAGACTGAAATGCTTGAGACAAAATGGAACTGGAGTGGTGTAGACTCTGGACTACTTTTTACTCATGGAGCTGTGAAGAGCGTCACATTAACTTGTGGTGTTGTTTTAATAATTTTGTGTGTGTGATTCACCTATATACATCAGAAGATTAAAAAGGACATCCAGATCAAAAGAACAAGAATAGCAGTAATTTAAAGCAATTGTTCTTTTTGGTGTTGCAGAAATACTGATTGTGATCTGATGACTTTCCTAGGTCCTGGCTACTTTCTGGGAATTGGACCCCTCATTTCCTACTGCAGGTTCCTCTGGATGGGGAATGGCAGTGCTTGCAATTACTACAACAAGACGTATGGTGAATTCGTGAGAGTCTGGATATATGGAGAGGAAACCCTCATTATTAGCAAGTAAGTCTGTTAATAATCGGGGACATATTTAAAAATCAAGGCTGGGATTTTCATATTAAAAACCAAAGAAACTTATTTCGATATCTTGATGTCTGTTGCTAAAGATGTGTTTTTACTGCTTTTAAAATGAAGGATGATGCCTGCAGCTCAGGATCCAGGAGAGTGCTTCTCACCCTGGCTGCATATTAAAGTAACCCAAGGAGCTGTTCAAAGCCCCACTGCCGGGCTTCCCTGGTGGCGCAGTGGTTGAGAATCTGCCTGCCGATGCAGGGGACACAGGTTCGTGCCCCGGTCCGGGAAGATCCCATATGCCGCGGAGCGGCTAGGCCTGTGAGCCATGGCCACTGAGCCTGCGCGTCCGGAGCCTGTGCTCCACAACGGGAGAGGCCACAACAGTAAGAGGCCCGCATACCGCAAAAAAAAAAAAACACACAAAAAAAACCCACTGCCCAGGCCACAAACCCAACTTTTACAGTCTCCTCGGAAGGAGGGACCCGGGCATCAGTAGTGTTTAGAGCCCCCCAAATGATTGCAACCTGCTACAGAGCTTGAGGAGGAAAAAAGGTAAGAAGCTTCCAGAGTAGAGGGACTTTCCCTGGGGTTGGGGAAACACCTAAGCAGGTTGGAGGGGTTCTAATTTTCTTACCCTTAAGTGTAGTTCAGGTGCTGGGAGTGTAAGACTAGACCTGGAGAGAAGAATGAAGCACATGAGAAAGGACCAGAGGACCAGGACAGAAATTGCTCTTCGACACTAGGTACTTAGATCACCAGATAAATTCCCAGGAACCCTGACCAGTTGCTGAAATAGGATCCTCGTTACAGCGTAGGTAGCATCTGGCAATGCTGCTGTCTTAATTAGGAAAGTGACCTTAGCGACCCTGACAGGGTCAGGTGCTGATTCATGCTGAGAACATGACAAAACTCACTCTGCCCTTCCCCCAGCTTTCCCAGTTCTTTCCCTTTCCTGTCCTCACAGGCTTTTCTCTGGTTGGAGTCTCTGTGTTCTCCTTAATTGCCTCCCAGCCGCTCAATTTTCTTAAGGGATGAGCTCCCCGCAGGAATAGGACATGTTTGTCCCCATCTTCTTCCCTTGCCTGCTCTTCAGGTCCCTCCAGAACTACCCGTACCTCTTAAAAAGACCCCACTGGACGTCAGAAAGCTCTTTTTCTTTGAATAATATGCCAGGTTTTTCTCTTTTGAAAATTTTGATGTCTGTAGTTATTACACCTGTGTAGAGATCATGGGCCAACTTCTCCAAGCAGCTTAGTTCTGAAGTGGGGGGCTGCAGAACTTTGGAGCATGATAGGGTGGGGAGTCAGGCACCAGTGCTGCCAGGATTCTGCCTGTGCAACTGGGGGCTATGGGGAGAGGTCCATCTGATCATTTGTAGATAAAGCATGCATGATTCCCCAGGCAGAGATGCTCTAAATTATTGAGCGTCTACAGAAGTTATGCATGACACTATATGTCATGTGTATATGTTAGTGTTTGTCATGAATATCAAAAATAGAATGTGAATAGCATCCATAAAGAGGAAATGGCATTTAACGTGATAATTAGGATGATATTTGGCCATATGTTAGCAATTAACATAACAATTAAGGTTATAGTATTTGTATACCTGTTTTAGTCATTTCCGAATTTATACGAAATTCATTCTTTTATTCTGTAAACATACATTTATTTATTAGAATTTACTCTATACTAAGCACTGGATGACCCTAAACTATCATAGCAATTATTGGCTCTCCATTCATTCATTAAATAAATATATATTGAGAACTTATTATGTACAACAGGTATCATGAACAAATCACTCCCAAATCCCTACCCTTGTAGAGGAATATATTGTTACAGTATTCATATACCAACAATAAAAGGCTAAAACATAGTATTATCAGTAGGGTGAACAACTGTCTTGGTTTACTTGGAACCAGAGGATTTCCCACGTTGTGGGATTTTTAAGCTGGGCAAACCAGGATGGTTGTCCACACCATTATCAGGTAGATATGGGCTATACAGAAGATGAGTTGGGTGGAGCAACTTTGGGATGGGGAGAAATCAGGATTCCATTTCAGATATTTTGACTTCACTTGCCTAGTACCGCTGAATAGGATATTAAGAAGGAAGTTCTAACCATTCAGACTTTTGACTGTAGTCAGAAACTAGCAAAGGAGGCTGAGAAGGACAGCCACACAGAGAAGGGAAAACCAGAAGAGTGTGGTGGTCTGAAAGCCAGGCGAGAATGCATGTCAGGGAGGATGGAATTGTCCACTCTCCCGATAGTGCCACATGACTGGACAGAGATGTGAGCATTGCATTTAGCACCAGGGAGGTCATGGGTGACCTTGACAAGAGCAGTTTCAATGGAGTGCTGGGGGCAAAAGTCTGACCACTGTAGAGAATGGGGAGAGAAGAATTGGAAGCAGCAGGTATAGACACCCTTTCCAGGAGTTTGCCATAAAGGAGGCAGAGAAATGGAACAGAGCTGAAAGGGCTGTTTGGTCCAAGGAGTTTTTTATTTGTTAAGATACAAGATATGATGACATGTGTGTTTTGATGGGAATGATGAGTTACAGAGGAAAGTGTTGATGCAGCACACAGACGAGTGTGCCAGGTGAGATGACAAGGGGGTCCAGGTAACAAGTGGACGTGGCCTTGAAAAGGGACATGGAAATTCATCCACAGTAACAGGAGGGAAGGTTGAATATATGGGCACTGATCCTGGTGGTTGGACTTGCAGAGGTTCCAGCTGCTTCTGTTTTCTCAGTAAAATAGGAAATAAAGTCTGTAGCTGAAATTAAAGGTGAGGAACTACAACACTGGGGGACAGAGGAGACAGGATATAACAGTCATCCAGGGAAGCGAGAGAGTTACTGGACTTGGGAAATGTAGTAGAATTGCCAGCTGCACTAAGGGCCCACTTGAAATTTAACTGAGACCTGCCAGTGTGTGTGTGTGTGTGTGTGTGTGTGTCCATGTGCATATATGGTTTTTTTCCCTGCTGCACTAAGGGCCCACTTGAAACCTGCCAGTGTGTGTGTGTGTGTGTGTGTGTGTGTGTGTGTGTGTGTCCCCATGTGCATATATGGTTTTTTTCCCTGCTGCACTAACGGCCCACTTGAATTTTAACTGACACCTGCCAGTGAAGGGACTTGAGGATGCATGAAAAGGAGATACTCTAAAGACCGACAAGAAAATATTTTTCCAACTTTCTAGTAAGAAAAGTTCAAATGAACAGGAAAGGTAGAAGAGCAGTCCTCTGCCCTTTTTCCCCATGACCTTGACCTTCTGAAGAGACCACATCAGTTGTCTTACAGGATGTCCCACATTCCAAATCTCTCTCTCAGTGTCTCATTATGGTGTCATTGAACATATTCTTCTATTCCCGGTATTGCTTATAAATTGAACACTAGGTCTGTAGGCTCTATCAATTCAGGTTAATTGTTTTGTAATAATACATTCCTGTTAGTCCTAGGCACTTCACATTGCATCACATCAAAAGACCAGGGAAGGTGGTCTCATATTAGTGATACTAAATTTGATCAGTTTAGGGTGGTTACAGTTTGATCTCTTCGTTACAAAGATTCTTTTTCTCTTGCAGTGACCTCAGTATCAAACTTGGGTAAGGATATTAGAGGGCAAAGGACAGGGAAAATGTGGTAGGATTGATGGAGTATAAGTCACAGGCACAGAACACGTCTACACAAGGCATGTGTTTTTAAATGTTTGGTACCAAATATTCCATTGATTGTCTCCCCCCTATTTCTAGTACTCATCAATCTTGAACCTGACCACAGGTCTGTGAGTTCTTTAAACTCAGAACGGGAGGGTGCCTTTTTCTTTACCACCTAAGACTTACTTCCTGGCTACTTTTCATTTTGAAGAGACGTTAGGTTTGCCATCTTTGGGGATGTCTTTTGGCTTCAGTCACGTTTCAAGAAGAATAATGACCCCAGGGATCAGGCATCTTACACTACTCACTGTCCCTTCTGAGCTTGGGGCCTCACTCTGTCTCTCCTCAGTGGTAAGAAGTCCTCACTCTCCCAGCCAGCCAGCCAGCCAGTCAGTCAGTCAGTCAGTCAGTCTGTCAATGTAACATCTCCCTCACCTGGTGTTACATGCCGGCCCGCATTGTGGGAAGGAGATCTCTAGTGTTCTCCTGAATATCAGGGGAGCTCTGGGCTCACATCCCTAGTTCATCACCAACCTTCCCTTCTTCACTTTCCTGATTTACTCCAGTTAGATACAGCCAGCCTACTTTTGATAAGTGACCTTATTTTAAACTGCTCGTCCTTGGTGACACTTTGCTTGCTGTATCACTTCTGTCTTCCCTACTTTGTTCTTTGCCAAGTCAAAGCCTCTGTCTCAGGATAACTGAGATGTTGGCGCCCCTTAAGGACAATTGACTTAATCGTTCGCTCTTTATTAACTAACATTTAATTGGGTTGAAGTTTTAAATTGACCAGTAACTCCTCAAAACATATGGACAGACAAATGTGTTTTATGATATACTCAAAAGCTCTGAAGGTCAGAGCAGAAAAATAGTATTCTGCTTGTCCTCTAAGCACTTAAAATTTGCAGATCTGAGTCTGTGAGTAAAGAGTATACAAATTACTTACTTGCTGCTTTGATTATAGAGTGATTTAGGGTTTGGTACGAATAGCTAGAATTCTGAAGTCTATTAATTAATAAGAATTTCAGTCCTTTCTATATCATGATGTCATATACAGGACAAAATTTTATCTATGTATCAGTAAAATTAATTCCCTGGAATACAAATTGAAGTATCTGGATTTGCGTATTGAAAATACAATAGAAGAAATAAAGCCACCCCACCTTTTATCCTGAAGAGACTATCTATTTATCCTTTATGCTCTCAAATGTTAAATTATTTAAATGATCGATTTACACTTCCAATGCCATAGCCTAATTTATAATCAACCTTAATAAAACGTCTTCTCAACAAAGTGAGTCTCTCTGCAGAAGAATTCTGTACCACTGTCCTAAGAAGACAATATTCTCCTCACACATGGAGGCCCCATGACGTCTTCAGCTAGGATTTTACAACATGTTATAATGCTCATTGCCTTATCATGCCCCAGTTAGACTAGGATTTGGGGCGGGAAGCAAGTCCTGAAGGAGGACATGGGTGGGGAGGGGCTGCCTGCTCCTTCCTAGTTGCTCCGAAGGTCCAGCTCAGGCCTTAAGGGCCGGGCCTGCGGGTGGGAATAGAGGGCAGAGTAGTGGAAGAGGAACCAGGAAGTTCAAGGAAGACTGGGTTCCTGGCAAGGTCCCAGGGTTGCCACAGCAAGGGCTATCTAATGGCTCAGTGCGTCCTATGTCCTGAGAGAACTCTGTGACCCTGGAGACCTTGATGAATCATCATGGACGCAGAGCCCCAAGAGAACTGCTGTCACCACCACAGAGAGCCTTCCAGGCCAGCCCAGCCAGCCAAGTCTAGGGCCAGAGGTGCCCAGGAGATGTCCTTCAGTCCTAGAATGATACCCCCCTGGAGGGGCCAGGCCTGATTAGAGCCTCTGGGGGACGGGTGGTACAAGGCAGGACTGCTGCTTCCCATACTAAAGAGGTAAGACTTCAGTTATTCCAGCAACTTCCGATTATGAGGCTCACTTCTACATGGGGAGCACTGTCTGGAGTGGGGCTGCTTGGGTGCTGGAGGCTCTCAGGAATATGGTGGTGTGGAGGGTTCAGTTTCTTACAGGCTTGCAGCTCTGACAACAGTAGTGGGGAGTATTTTAGTGACTTGGAGTTAGATAAGGGGAAATAACAAATAACTCTGTGTGTGTGTGTGTGTGTGTGTGTGTGTGTGTGTGTGTTGATCTTTAGTGATGCTCAGAGAGCTAGCAGGTAGAAATGTTTCAACTGGAGAAGGAGGTTCTTGTGCTAACACAAGTGCTTATTTAATCTGAATGCTCGAAATTATGCATTGCATTTAGATCAACAGGCATTTGGTATGAGAGCCACCTGGTAAGCAAACTCATCACACTGAGTTCTCCTGACCCTCAACAAGTAACCCCAAGGTTTGCTTTCTCTGCAGGTCCTCAAGTGTGTTCCACGTAATGAAGCACAATCACTACACATCCCGATTCGGCAGCAAACTTGGGTTGCAGTGCATTGGCATGCATGAGAAAGGCATCATATTTAATAATAATCCAGTCCTCTGGAAAGCTGTTAGAACTTACTTTATGAAAGGTATTCAGATGTGTGGCTACATTCTGCTCTTTTGTCTATGAATATGCCTTCTTGAAATCATTTTTAACTTTTGCTGCTTCACAGTTTTGAAATAGTAAGAGCCAACATTCATTATACATGTACTATGTAGTAGGCACTGTTTAAGCCCTTGATAACTTTAATCCCACAGCAACCCCATGTGTTAATATCCTTATCACCTCCATTTTACAACTGAGAAAACTGAGGTATAAAGAGTTTAAATAACTTACCCAAGTTTCCACCAACAGCAAATGGTAGCACAGGATACAACCCCAGAGCCTACGTATTCACCCAACACAAACTCTGTCCTTCTTGTTGACCCACAAACAATTTCATGAATGTGAAGGAGAATTGGCATCCTATATACTTAAGATCACTTCAGTTAAGAACTTAGTATGTCAGCCATATAGTTGATTTAGCATAACCAACATGTTTGCTGAATCATTGGCTGACATCCCAGATGTCTTAAGATAGCAATTTGCAAATAAATTACAGAATTTTAGAACTCAGAAGAGTTGTATATGTCATTTCATCCAGACTCTGAGTTTTATACCTAAGGAGTACATTTTTAGAGAGCTTGTGATTTTCCTCCAGGCAACATAGCCAGGTATGGAGGAGCAGAGACTGGATTACAAACCTCCTTATCTAGTGATTTCCCCCTTTACTATATGCTGCTGGAATGAAAGCCTTTGGCTTCAAACCACACATTCATTATCTTAAAGTTTTATGGGTCAAAAGTCTGACATGGGTCTCACGGGGCTAAAATCAAGGCACTGGCAAGGCTGTGTTCCTTTCTGGAGCCTCTAGGGAGAAAGTGTTTCCTTGCCTTTTCCAGGTTCTAGAGGTTCCCCATTCCTTTTATACATTTGAAATGTGGTTTACACATTTGAAATGTGGTTTCAAGCTCTTGAACGTAGAAGCAAATCATACATCAGTCTGAGAGTGGCAAATCATGCATCAGTCTGGGACTGATAAACAAAACCAACCCTTCCATGCAAAGGATTGATTCATTGAGGAATCATTTATCTCACTTATGATTGTGACAGTCACCCAGGAAACAGCATCCTGGCCTTTCATATCTCCAGGTCCCTCCTAAAGTCAGAAAGTATGCTGCCAACCCAAACTTCCTTTCTATACATGGGTGGAAATGCTTAGACTCTAGGACCACTCACCAGGTTTCCTTTCTTATTTGCAAAGTGTGCCTTCAGGGGCTTCTGCAGCACAGCTGATTTGTTTTGTTTGACGGCTCTGACTTTAACAGCAAGTCTGAATAAAAAAGACATAAAAAAGAGATTACTCCTAAAAAAAGCTTAGAGCAACCTTGAACAAACAGAGAAAGGAGGACTTTAAGAGTTAAACTCATGTTAGACCACCTACCATTAGGACCACTAGATGCTCAGATGGTCAGGAGCCAAGAAAGAGAGATCAGAGCCAGTTCACTCTACCTGGTTTCATTCATTCATTCATCTATTCATTCACTCATTCATTCATTCCTCCTTTTGACAAATATATATTGAGGGCCACCCTGTACTATGGACTTGAAGTACAATGCTAATAGGTTATCACTGTCCCCAGTGTTCCCAGTCCTGTGAAGAAGACTGCTCAACCAACAAAGTTTTGTTTTGCTGTTATGACATTGATTGAGTACAATAAATCTGGATGTAGTTTGAAGAGAAACCAAAATTAAGAGAAGGGTACATTTGGTAATTTATAAGACTAGGACTTTACACATATGAACTACAATTAAACAGGAAGCACCTTAGATCTAAAAGGTAAGATCCAATTTGCATAGTTCTGTAGCAATATTCTGCCATCCACTGAAACATAAAATATCACCCAAGTGAAATCCAAACCTTCTTTAGAGAGAAATGTACATAATATAGAAAATTACTGATTTGTAATTTATGATCACAAATACTAAATGTTTCATTTGCAATCTCACAAATGATTTGTCATAGTTAGAATAAAAGTTTAATTTTGAATCATTTGTTTTAAAAAGATTTATTTTTCATTCATTCATTCATTCATTTTTAATCATAAAAGTGATGCTTTCTAGTAGACATTTAGTAGAATATAGAGAAATGTAAAGAATATGACAATTTCCACCCATTTATTGAATAAAAATTTGTGGTCAGTTAAGCTCCAAACATAAAAAGCCGAAATTGCCTGATAGTTTGTGTGCCCTGGAGTGGGAGGCAGCTCACTCTGACGTGTACCCTTCAGCTTTGTCTGGCCCCAGCCTGGTGCGCATGGTGACCGTCTGTGCTGATTCCATCACCAAGCATCTGGACAGGCTGGAGGAGGTCCGCAATGAGTTGGGCTATGTGGATGTGTTGACCCTCATGCGGTGCATCATGCTGGACACCTCTAACAAGCTCTTCCTGGGGATCCCCTTGGACGGTACTGAAATTTTCACTTTTAAAAAATATATATATATATATATATTTTTATCTGGCTGTGTTGGGTCTTCGTTGCTGTGCACAGGCTTCCTCTAGCCGTGGCGAGCAGGGGTCAATCTTCTTTGCGGTGTACGGGCTTCCCATTGCTGTGGCCTCTCCTGCTGCAGAGCACAGGCCCCAGGCATGCAAGCCTCAGCAGCCGCGGCAGGCGGGCTTCAGCAGTTGTGGCCCGCGGACTCCAGAGCTCAGGCTCAGCATCTGTGGCGCACCGGCCCAGCTGCTCCACGGCATGTGGGATCATCCCGGACCAGGGCTCAAACCCGCATCCCCTGCACCGGCAGGCGGACTCCCAACCACTGCACCACCAGGGAAGCCCTGAAATTTTCATTCTTATGACTTGACCTTCAGCCCTGTATTAAACAGGGCATGAGAAGGATAACGGACTCAAGCAAAGATATGCCCTTTTGCATACTGCTCTTCTTTAAACCCTTCTAAGTATTCCCAAATTCTTCCCAATATTCTTCCTGGTATGTCTGCCTTGTTCACTTATAAGGTCATAAATATCCACAGCAGGGGCCATCTTCTATTTCTTTTGTATCTCTCTTCATTGCTCTAGGAAATAGGATTCTACCCACAGCTGAAACTTAACAGATGTGATCATTTGATTTGGTCACAAATATATCCTACCACCAAACCTATGTATTTAACCATTACCAAGCATTCTTTTGGGCGTGATATATACATATATATGTGTATATATATATATGTATATTTATATATATACACACACATACAAACACATATACACATTCCATTTTCCTACACACACACATAATTGTACATACACACCTCTCCCTCAAAGCCACTAAGTATGAAAATTTTGACTCTATATGATAAGGGTACTGAGGCTGCTGGAAATGATGATGATAACAAAGATTAATTTAGTATCTATTATGTGCCAAGCAGTATAAAAAGTTGCATCACATAAACTTTGTCACTTAGCATTTATAACAATCCTGGCAAGATGTCTCACTCAAGAAACTGCTTTCCTCACTATATTACAGAAACAAATATTAAACACATACATGCAACTCTACTGCCAACAAAAGAACAAACATTAATCATGTGGATTCATTCCATTCTGCTGCTGTCAGCTTAATGTAATTTCTCCTAACTTGATATCTAGCAGTGTTCATTGATTCATACATTCATTCAACTAATATTTATTGATTGCCTATTTCAGGCCAGGCTTAGGTTCTGGGGATAGACCAGTAGACAAGACGAAGTCCTTGCCTTCAAAGACTTTACATCCTAGTGGGTATATGGACAGTAAACAACTAACTATCTAGTAATATATTAGGCTATAATAAGTGCCTTAAAAAAAACGAAGCAGGGAAAAGGGCTAGAAAGTGAAGGGGGAAGTCAGTGGGAGGCCGAAGCTCTTGTGGAGAGAAAGGGTGGTTAGGAAGGCCTCTGTGGAGAGGACTTCTGAAAATAGCCCCAAATGAAGTGTGACAATGAGCCACGTGCAGATCTGAAGGAAGAACATCACAGGCATAAAAACAAGGCACGAGTTTCACACTTGCCCAAACCAGCTGAGCTATCACACCTGCTCCCTGATTGACCACATTTGGACAAGCAGACAAGAGATAAGCCCTCCCTTTCTCTGCTCCACTCTCCTCGCCTCATCTCCCTGGCTCTTTAATGATTCCTTACCAGAGTCATAGGAACCCCATCTGATTGACATTAGGATGGGAGCCCCATTCACTCTGAGGACATCAGTCACAGCCTCTTGCCTCATCCCCTTTCACACAGGGACTCTGAAAGTCCTGTTTGCCTGTCCCATGCACATCTCTCCTAAGGTATGACAGGTACCTATTTTAGAAGTCCCTGCTCCTTGGTTCCCCACTGGCCTTGATTCTTAGGAGGGATCAAGTAAAGGGGATTGTACAGCTCTCTGTTAACTTATGGATGCAGACTGCGGCCTAAGAACCTGCATAACCCATACAGACTTATGTGTATTTCCCTCTGCTCACCGGGTCCTTGTTAAACTCTCAATTGGCCTGAGGGACCCAGTGCACTGAAGAGGAAAGGACATGGCCCTGAGATCAGAGAGAATCGAGCTCCAGCTTAGGGACTTCTTGCCACTCTGGCTGTATGGTGTTGGGCAAGCTTCTTCATTTCTGTGAACTGCAGTTTCTGCATCTTCATGTCTCTTCCCTTCTCTTGCATATAATTTGAAAAAAGCAGGGGTTTTCTTTTTTCTAGTATTCAATTTAATTCAAGAACATCCGTTAAGATATGACTGTGCACAAGACTCAGGACAAGGCACTGAAGATTCCAAGATGAATTCTACACTCTGGACTGAAATATAAACAGCAGAGCAGCATGGCTTTTTGCCTTTCCAGGTGCCAGAATTGAGGCCATAAAAGCATTAATTACTTCTTATTTCCCATAGTCAGGAAAACAGGAGGGAGTTGGAGGCTCGGCCATGGAGAAGCGTGTGAGATTCTAGGCTGTGTCTCTAGCACAAACTTGAAAACTGGCAAATCTTTGGTTAACGTGGCCAATTTAGATGCCAAGCAGAATAAATTACTGTTGATTTGTTTAGTGGCATTCTCCTGGCTGAAACACCCAGTGAAGGTGGAACCTTGCCCTGCTCAGAGTCCCAGATGGTAGGAGAGTCTACAGGGGATCTTCTCTGAGCAGTGTACCATTCTTGGGCTCACATTTTTGCTCATCTGTTCTGATATTTTTCTGTTTTTCCAGAAAGGGCCATCGTGGTTAAAATCCAGGGGTATTTTGATGCATGGCAAGCTCTCCTTCTCAAACCAGACATCTTCTTTAAGATTTCTTGGCTATGCAGAAAGTATGAAAAGTCTGTGTAAGTAACATATTTTAGAATATTTATTGCTGAGATTGGATTGATCTGTGCTGTGTCTTAGTTATTGCTGGCCTCTTTGGCAAGCTTTTCCTCTCCAGAACAAAGGGAGCTGTTAAGTTGCTGGTGAAGCACTTCTTACAGCAATTTGGCAGCATGTGGCCAGACTACAGAGGAAAAGGAAGGCTTTGGCCCTGGGCAGTTTTCCCCTAGGAGGCTGAGAGTTCCATCTCTGGATCTAGGACACTGCTGTGTATTTTGAGTTGAAGAGAAGGGTTGTCTGAACCTATTCTTACTATTAGTCAAAATTCTCTTTGCATGTCTGGAAAAATGGAAACATAAATCATTTGTTGTGTTGCTTCTGAATGAATTTAACTTAATTCAACTTGTAAGAATTGACAGTAGTTGCAAGAGAATTTTTTCATGATGAATTTTTATAAGATGTGTTGTTTGTTTAGTTATGCATCTTATATCTTGGGGGATCCTAAAACTGTCATTAAATGGCTTTGCTTTGATCTCAGACTAATCTAGCAGAAGACTAGACAAATGCCCAATGACCTAGTGGATAATCAATGGGTTTTTAGAGTGTAAGTAGCCAGCCACTATACATGCCACCTCTAACTACCAGTGGAAAGCACAGGGGATCTAGAGGTAGACAGACCTGGTTTGTATCCTATTTCTACCACTTAGTAAACAAACGTCCTTGGGAACTTCTTTAAAGTAAAATATAACATACCCTCCGTGGTGGCAATATAGGTTAATGAGATCCCATATGTAGGGCAATCAGCACAAAGCATGACACATAGTAGGCAATAAACATGTTAGCTTTCCCCATCCTTCTGTTTGTATCTTTCCCAGATGTCCCTGACTATACTAAATTCTCCATCTCTACTATTTCCCAAACTTGCCTGAAGAGCTAACTTCATCCTGTTTGTGTGTCTTGAAATTCAGTAATATTAGTCTCCAGGAAGTCAGCTTGATGTTGCTTTATATATTTCAAGCAGATGATGAGTATCAGGTGGATGATTTGGACACTTGGCCTTTTAAACATTTCTCTTTGTTTCTACCGGAGCTTATTGTGACTTGAATCAATAAGATAAATGGTTCATCTCTTCACTGCTGTCAGAATTTGTGGTCGTCTAAAGAGTCTTATTGGTCCGCAGTTAAACTTGGTCATTAGTTTAGCTTCAGTATGGTCAGCAGGCCCATAGAAACTTATAACATGAAACAGTATAACAGTTCCTCTTTGGTTTCTTTAAAACTATCTCAACAACATTCCCTCTCTATATAAATTTGCCAATGGTTAGTGAACTATGTACTATCTCCTTTGATCTAGAGCAGTAAAAACCTAGAGAAATCTTTTAATCTCCTTCCCCTGCATGCCTTTGCAATAATGCTGATACTTTTTTTGAGGCATAATTGACATATAACATTATGTTAGTCTCAGGTGTACAGCCTGATTCAATATTTGAATATATTGAGAAATGTTCATCACAATTAATCTAGTTAACATCTTTCACCATACATAGTTACAAAACTTCTCCTTGTGACGATAACTTTTAAGATCTACTCTCTTAGCAACTTTTAAATATGCAATACTGTATATTAACTGTAGTCACCATGCTGTACATTACACCCCCATGATTTATTGATCATATAACTGGAAGGAAGTTTGTACCTTTGATCCCCTTCACCCATTTCACACCCAACCTACCCCCAGCACCCATGACAATCACCAATCTCTTCTTGTAAAACTGAGGTTGGGATTTCTCCTTTTGTTACTGTTTTTTTAAGATTCCACATACAAGAGAGATCATATAGAATTTGAATTTGTCTTTCATACCAATATTTTAAAAAATATATTTATGTAGGGCTTCCCTGGTGGCGCAGTGGTTGAGAGTCTGCCTGCTGATGCAGGCGACACGGGTTCGTGCCCCAGTCCAGGAGGATCCCACGTGCCATGGAGCCGCTGGGCCCATGAGCCATGGCCGCTGGGCCTGCGCGTCCTGAGCCTGTGCTCTGCAGCGGGAGAGGCCACAGCGGTGAGGGGCCCGCGAACTGCAAAAAAAAATATATATATATATATTTATATTTATGTAAAGGTTTCTGGGACATCTACTTCCATCCCTACTTATTCAATTTTATATTTTTCCCTCTTTGAATTCCCAATATTAGAACAGTATTGTTTTCTACTTTTTGTTTTGTCAAATGTAGGCTTTTCAGTCTCAGAATACACTAAATAAGTGTTTGTGGCCTGGACTAGGAACCTAGCCACCATTATTTTCGTACAAACAGAGGAATTCTTGCAATATAATTTGTAAATTAGAGACTTTCTATTTCCTGGAAACTGACATTTAACTCAATTCTCCTAGTTTTTAATGACATACAAATTCAAATACATACATTCAAGCAGAAGCAAATTTTAACCTGAATCCCAGTGGATATTCACAGGTCCCTGATTCTGGCCCAGGGAGGAAGGAGATGCTTAGAAGTGGATGCAGCTCCATCAAGAAATTCTCTAGGAATTCAAAGTCTAGGGGCATTTCAATACATCCCAGGCCATTTGGGGGACATTGCTTAAGTAGGAATGCCATGAGCATTCTAGCCCACTATTGAATAAGTGCAGGAGATACTCAACAAATATTTGCTGAACAAATGGATGGGTAGATAAATGAATAAACGTGAATATATCCCTGCTGTATATCTGGAATGGTGAGTGTGTGTGTTTGTGCGCACACCTATAAAGCATACTCACAGAGATACACAATAGTAGGCATCCTTATTTAGAATGACACAATGAAAATACTACCCTGAAGAATATCTCTCAGAATGTTTAAACATCTTCCTTGAGATGCCCCCCAAAAAATCTTTTTAAGATAGGAGGTATCTTAAAGAATCCTCTGTTACTTTTCCTGCTGAACTGGAGTAAACATAGAGGCTACTTAGGTCAACAGAGTATTTAAAGGTGTAGGCAACTGTGTCAACAAGAATTTGAAAGAAAGATTTATTGTACATTTAACATAATACAGAATACTGTGCCCTGAGATTGGGGAACAATACAATTATATGTGAATGCATACACTTAAAGACAAAGTCAAAGATAACAGAACTGAGATCTCAAGGTGGCCTTATTGTTCATCTAGCCTGATCCCTTCACTTTAAAAGAGACATAAGACTCAGAGACATAAAGTAGGTTACGTGGAACGACAACAACCCGGACCAGAACCTGACCCTTTGTCCAAGGTGCTTTTCCCTCCTCCACACTGTCAAAATGCATATGCATATTGATGCACCCAGTCATTCATTCAACAAATATTTACTTAGTGTTACTATGAGGCAGAAACTGCAAGGTATGAGATAAATATCAGGAAGAATACTTCCTGTGTAGAAGAGGAACCTCAAACTCAATAGTCTTCGGGACTATGCAGATAAAAGTAGGCTGGGTGGATATAAGACACAGGAAATGCAGGTGCCGATGGCAGACTGGAGACTGAATGCTCCCACTAAAGGTATTCACTGGCTTTGGTTTTTTGTTTTTTTTTTTAAAGGAGAACCACTTTATTTTGAGTAGTAAACAAAACTGCATTTATAATATAATAAACAAAACCTTCCTTCAATTTCTTCACAGTTAGTCCAAAGAATAAAACCTCTGACTTAATTAGAATTTTTTTTTCTCTTAATAATACTTTACATTTATTCAGTTCTTTTTCTTTTAACATCTTTATAAGAGTATAATTGCTTTACAATGGTGTGTTAGTTTCTGCTTTATAACAAAGTGAATCAGTTATACATATATACATGTTCCCATATCTCTTCCCTCTTGCGTATCCCTGGCTCCCACTCTCCCTATCCCACCCCTCTAGGTGATCACAAAGCACCGAGCTGATCTCCCTGTGCTATGCAGCTGCTTCCCACTAGCTATCTATTCTACGTTTAGTAGTGTATATATGTCCATGCCACTCTCTCATTTTCTCACAGCCTACCCTTCCCCCTCCCCACATCCTCAAGACCATTCTCTAGTAGGTCTGTGTCTCCATTCCCATCTTACCCCTAGGTTCTTCATGACTTTTTTTTTTAACTTAGATTCCATATATATGTGTTAGCATACGGTATTTGTCTTTCTCTTTCTGACTTACTTCACTCTGTATGACAGACTCTAGGTCCATCCACCTCACTACAAATAACTCAATTTCATTTCTTTTTATGGCTGAGTAATATTCCATTGTATATATGTGCCACATCTTCTTTATCCATTCATCTGT
>NC_041224.1:87762735-87767214 GCF_002837175.3 Physeter macrocephalus
AGAGTCCCAGATGGTAGGAGAGTCTACAGGGGATCTTCTCTGAGCAGTGCACCATTCTTGGGCTCACATTTTTGCTCATCTGTTCTGATCTTTTTGTTTTTCCAGAAAGGGCCATCGTGGTTAAAATCCAGGGGTATTTTGATGCATGGCAAGCTCTCCTTCTCAAACCAGACATCTTCTTTAAGATTTCTTGGCTATGCAGAAAGTATGAAAAGTCTGTGTAAGTAACATATTTTAGAATATTTATTGCTGAGATTGGATTGATCTGTGCTGTGTCTTAGTTATTGCTGGCCTCTTTGGCAAGCTTTTCCTCTCCAGAACAAAGGGAGCTGTTAAGTTGCTGGTGAAGCACTTCTTACAGCAATTTGGCAGCATGTGGCCAGACTACAGAGGAAAAGGAAGCCTTTGGCCCTGGGCAGTTTTCCCCTAGGAGGCTGAGAGTTCCATCTCTGGATCTAGGACACTGCTGTGTATTTTGAGTTGAAGAGAAGGGTTGTCTGAACCTATTCTTACTATTAGTCAAAATTCTCTTTGCATGTCTGGAAAAATGGAAACATAAATCATTTGTTGTGTTGCTTCTGAATGAATTTAACTTAATTCAACTTGTAAGAATTGACAGTAGTTGCAAGAGAATTTTTTCATGATGAATTTTTATAAGATGTGTTGTTTGTTTAGTTATGCATCTTATATCTTGGGGGATCCTAAAACTGTCATTAAATGGCTTTGCTTTGATCTCAGACTAATCTAGCAGAAGACTAGACAAATGCCCAATGACCTAGTGGATAATCAATGGGTTTTTAGAGTGTAAGTAGCCAGCCACTATACATGCCACCTCTAACTACCAGTGGAAAGCACAGGGGATCTAGAGGTAGACAGACCTGGTTTGTATCCTATTTCTACCACTTAGTAAACAAACGTCCTTGGGAACTTCTTTAAAGTAAAATATAACATACCCTCCGTGGTGGCAATATAGGTTAATGAGATCCCATATGTAGGGCAATCAGCACAAAGCATGACACATAGTAGGCAATAAACATGTTAGCTTTCCCCATCCTTCTGTTTGTATCTTTCCCAGATGTCCCTGACTATACTAAATTCTCCATCTCTACTATTTCCCAAACTTGCCTGAAGAGCTAACTTCATCCTGTTTGTGTGTCTTGAAATTCAGTAATATTAGTCTCCAGGAAGTCAGCTTGATGTTGCTTTATATATTTCAAGCAGATGATGAGTATCAGGTGGATGATTTGGACACTTGGCCTTTTAAACATTTCTCTTTGTTTCTACCGGAGCTTATTGTGACTTGAATCAATAAGATAAATGGTTCATCTCTTCACTGCTGTCAGAATTTGTGGTCGTCTAAAGAGTCTTATTGGTCCGCAGTTAAACTTGGTCATTAGTTTAGCTTCAGTATGGTCAGCAGGCCCATAGAAACTTATAACATGAAACAGTATAACAGTTCCTCTTTGGTTTCTTTAAAACTATCTCAACAACATTCCCTCTCTATATAAATTTGCCAATGGTTAGTGAACTATGTACTATCTCCTTTGATCTAGAGCAGTAAAAACCTAGAGAAATCTTTTAATCTCCTTCCCCTGCATGCCTTTGCAATAATGCTGATACTTTTTTTGAGGCATAATTGACATATAACATTATGTTAGTCTCAGGTGTACAGCCTGATTCAATATTTGAATATATTGAGAAATGTTCATCACAATTAATCTAGTTAACATCTTTCACCATACATAGTTACAAAACTTCTCCTTGTGACGATAACTTTTAAGATCTACTCTCTTAGCAACTTTTAAATATGCAATACTGTATATTAACTGTAGTCACCATGCTGTACATTACACCCCCATGATTTATTGATCATATAACTGGAAGGAAGTTTGTACCTTTGATCCCCTTCACCCATTTCACACCCAACCTACCCCCAGCACCCATGACAATCACCAATCTCTTCTTGTAAAACTGAGGTTGGGATTTCTCCTTTTGTTACTGTTTTTTTAAGATTCCACATACAAGAGAGATCATATAGAATTTGAATTTGTCTTTCATACCAATATTTTAAAAAATATATTTATGTAGGGCTTCCCTGGTGGCGCAGTGGTTGAGAGTCTGCCTGCTGATGCAGGCGACACGGGTTCGTGCCCCAGTCCAGGAGGATCCCACGTGCCATGGAGCCGCTGGGCCCATGAGCCATGGCCGCTGGGTCTGCGCGTCCTGAGCCTGTGCTCTGCAGCGGGAGAGGCCACAGCGGTGAGGGGCCCGCGAACTGCAAAAAAAAATATATATATATATATTTATATTTATGTAAAGGTTTCTGGGACATCTACTTCCATCCCTACTTATTCAATTTTATATTTTTCCCTCTTTGAATTCCCAATATTAGAACAGTATTGTTTTCTACTTTTTGTTTTGTCAAATGTAGGCTTTTCAGTCTCAGAATACACTAAATAAGTGTTTGTGGCCTGGACTAGGAACCTAGCCACCATTATTTTCGTACAAACAGAGGAATTCTTGCAATATAATTTGTAAATTAGAGACTTTCTATTTCCTGGAAACTGACATTTAACTCAATTCTCCTAGTTTTTAATGACATACAAATTCAAATACATACATTCAAGCAGAAGCAAATTTTAACCTGAATCCCAGTGGATATTCACAGGTCCCTGATTCTGGCCCAGGGAGGAAGGAGATGCTTAGAAGTGGATGCAGCTCCATCAAGAAATTCTCTAGGAATTCAAAGTCTAGGGGCATTTCAATACATCCCAGGCCATTTGGGGGACATTGCTTAAGTAGGAATGCCATGAGCATTCTAGCCCACTATTGAATAAGTGCAGGAGATACTCAACAAATATTTGCTGAACAAATGGATGGGTAGATAAATGAATAAACGTGAATATATCCCTGCTGTATATCTGGAATGGTGAGTGTGTGTGTTTGTGCGCACACCTATAAAGCATACTCACAGAGATACACAATAGTAGGCATCCTTATTTAGAATGACACAATGAAAATACTACCCTGAAGAATATCTCTCAGAATGTTTAAACATCTTCCTTGAGATGCCCCCCAAAAAATCTTTTTAAGATAGGAGGTATCTTAAAGAATCCTCTGTTACTTTTCCTGCTGAACTGGAGTAAACATAGAGGCTACTTAGGTCAACAGAGTATTTAAAGGTGTAGGCAACTGTGTCAACAAGAATTTGAAAGAAAGATTTATTGTACATTTAACATAATACAGAATACTGTGCCCTGAGATTGGGGAACAATACAATTATATGTGAATGCATACACTTAAAGACAAAGTCAAAGATAACAGAACTGAGATCTCAAGGTGGCCTTATTGTTCATCTAGCCTGATCCCTTCACTTTAAAAGAGACATAAGACTCAGAGACATAAAGTAGGTTACGTGGAACGACAACAACCCGGACCAGAACCTGACCCTTTGTCCAAGGTGCTTTTCCCTCCTCCACACTGTCAAAATGCATATGCATATTGATGCACCCAGTCATTCATTCAACAAATATTTACTTAGTGTTACTATGAGGCAGAAACTGCAAGGTATGAGATAAATATCAGGAAGAATACTTCCTGTGTAGAAGAGGAACCTCAAACTCAATAGTCTTCGGGACTATGCAGATAAAAGTAGGCTGGGTGGATATAAGACACAGGAAATGCAGGTGCCGATGGCAGACTGGAGACTGAATGCTCCCACTAAAGGTATTCACTGGCTTTGGTTTTTTGTTTTTTTTTTTAAAGGAGAACCACTTTATTTTGAGTAGTAAACAAAACTGCATTTATAATATAATAAACAAAACCTTCCTTCAATTTCTTCACAGTTAGTCCAAAGAATAAAACCTCTGACTTAATTAGAATTTTTTTTTCTCTTAATAATACTTTACATTTATTCAGTTCTTTTTCTTTTAACATCTTTATAAGAGTATAATTGCTTTACAATGGTGTGTTAGTTTCTGCTTTATAACAAAGTGAATCAGTTATACATATATACATGTTCCCATATCTCTTCCCTCTTGCGTATCCCTGGCTCCCACTCTCCCTATCCCACCCCTCTAGGTGATCACAAAGCACCGAGCTGATCTCCCTGTGCTATGCAGCTGCTTCCCACTAGCTATCTATTCTACGTTTAGTAGTGTATATATGTCCATGCCACTCTCTCATTTTCTCACAGCCTACCCTTCCCCCTCCCCACATCCTCAAGACCATTCTCTAGTAGGTCTGTGTCTCCATTCCCATCTTACCCCTAGGTTCTTCATGACTTTTTTTTTTAACTTAGATTCCATATATATGTGTTAGCATACGGTATTTGTCTTTCTCTTTCTGACTTACTTCACTCTGTATGACAGACTCTAGGTCCATCCACCTCACTACAAATAACTCAATTTCATTTCTTTTTATGGCTGAGTAATATTCCATTGTATATATGTGCCACATCTTCTTTATCCATTCATCTGT
>NC_041224.1:87767256-87772192 GCF_002837175.3 Physeter macrocephalus
AATCAAAGGAAACCATAAACAAGACCAAAAGACAACCCCCAGAATGGGAGAAAATATTTGCAAATGAAGCAACTGACAAATGATTCATCTCCAAAATTTACAAGCAGCTCATGCAGTTCAATATCAAAAAAAAAAAAAAAACCCAATCCAAAAATGGGCAGAAGACCTAAATGGACATTTCTCCAAAGAAGATATACAGAGTGCCAACAAACACATGAAACAATACTCAACATCATTAATCATTAGAGAAATGGCTTTGGTTTTTGATGTTTAACTTAAGCACTGTGCTGGCCCAATCAAATAGCAGAAAACATAATTGGATTTAGCCATTTGGTACCAGTTTTCAACCCTTAACTACAGTTACAGTCTTGATTTTGCTATCACTGCTGAGATATATGGGCTAACTCTGGTTCCTTAACATGATATAATGTGTATGTAATTTAAGAATATTTGTGAAGAATTAAGTATAAATTCAGTTATTCATGAGCACTAATGGCTTCCATTAAAGCAGATCATTTTATTTTTAAACATGGCAAACAAATCCATTTATCTAGATGTCATATCTGTGTACAAGTAGATAATATTTACACTGTTTTTTCCAGCAAGGAGCTGAAAGATGAAATGGAAATTCTGGTAGAAAAAAAAAGACGCAGGATTTTCATAGCAGAGAAACTGGAAGACTCAATGGATTTCGCCACTGAGTTGATTTTGGCTGAGGTACAGACCTGAACTAACCATAATTCCCACACAACATACGTGTATGACTGTTTGTATCAGTGTCTAAAAATTCTCTCCTGTTAATTGTTGCATGTTTCTGCTTTTGACTATGTGCTCCAGTATTTCTATAATGCCCAATCCAATAGCCCCCTATTAGACAATCAGGTAAGACTGAACTTTAAGATGGAAACTTCTGTGTTTCTGCACAATAAAAATATGAAACTGGGGAGTCCAAATACACTAAACACATAGATATTTCGTTAAGTTCTTCAGCTTTGAGATGAAGATTGTTAATGCAAATGTCCATCATCAGACCCAGAGACACATAATTTCTATGATTTCATTTTGTTGAGGTTATTAATCCTTGAGTGCCACCTCCCCTCCTGCTCTGAACCGTTCATTCATGTTGCCAATGTTTCTCCCCACTTTCAATTGTTCAGAAACGTGGTGACCTGACAAGAGAGAATGTGAACCAGTGCGTATTGGAAATGCTGATCGCAGCGCCAGACACCATGTCTGTCTCTGTGTTTTTCATGCTGCTTCTCATTGCAAAACACCCCCAAGTTGAAGAGGCAATAATGAAGGAAATCCAGACTGTTGTTGGTAAGAATTTATCAAGCAAACAATAGAGATTAGAAAACAATTCCTTCTGAATATCAGCTTCTAGTTCCTAAGAATAAAAATCTTTATTAGAATCCACCCAGAGAACAATAGAGCAAGTCAATGTGTCATATTTTCATTATGCCAAGCAGGTTTCTGTGTTTTTCTAATATAAAAAAAAATACATGCTAGTTGGAAAAAAATCCAAATAATAGAGAGATGTATAAAGCAGAAAGTAATATTTCCTGATCCCTTCCACTCTCCTTCCCATCCCCAGGGGGAATCACTGTTAATATTTTGATGTGTATTCTTCAAGGTCTTTTTTGATGGGCACATAAACACATAATGCGGTTCTATTTGTCTGTGTTTTAAAAAACAGGATCATCCACAAGGATTTGCTACCTTATCAGTGACAGAAGGCTTTTGAGGGTCCACCCAGGGAAATGGCTATCATTGTTTGCAATGTTTCTGGGTTTCAAGCAGCCCGTTCTTCCAGGTGGTGGCAGAGGGAGGAGGAAAGGGTGATGATAGCAGAGGCAGGGGAGCGATCAGTTTCCCTCCCCCACCCTCTCCTCCTCCTCCTCCTCGGCAGGAGAGCCTCCAGGTCCCTGCTCAGCTCTTCCCCACTCTGCCCCCTCCCTGCTCTGCCTTGCTTCAGCATCACCCCGCCACTCCTTCGGATATCCCCACCCTTCCCTGGAGACACTGCCACGTTCAGAAGAAGTCAGAACTGCTTTCTGGAGAAAACAGAATGCCTCATTTGGAATGTGCTTCACATAAGTAATCTCTTTAGGAACACATTTCAGACACATGCGAAGGGGTATCAGTAATGATAGAGATCTTTCTTTCGTGACTTTACAGGTCTCTGTGAAACAACCTATTTTGTTGTTAAAAGGCACCATGTATTTTTTAAACTTTTTACCTTATTTATCTTTAAAACCATTTGAGTGCTGCTTGAAACATATGACAAGGGGAAATTTCATACACAGATTAAATATGTGAAAGGGTTCTGCAGACGTGTTGCCATAGGAGGGCCACTGCCTAGGAAGGTAGATAGCAAGGAGCCAGAATGACATCCGGGTTTCAAATTCTGGAATGTTTTCTCAAGCACCCTTTTCAGGTTATGGGTTCTGTGCCAGGTGCAAGGGCACCGGGGTGAACAAGCCAGTGCCATCCCTGCAGTCCTGGGGCTCTCAGTCTCGTGAGAAAAAGAGAATTCAAGAAACAAGCTCAGTGGAGTGAGAGAGAGTCACAGAATGATGGGGGTACAGGCAAAGGAGGGGAGATTGCTCTTGAGATCATAAACCTTTAATACAATTTCCTTGAGAGGTGAAAAGTGCTTGTGCCCCATGATATCCCCCTGACACGACAGTCCTCTTGAAAGATAAAACTGGGACAACCACTAGTACCCGTATACTTGTTCCCCCTAGACCCACAGGACTGGTAATTACTTCTGAAAGTATGGCTTTTGTTACCTTCTCCATCATCTGTCCTCTAACTCCCCACCACAGATAAATACACCCATTAGACTCTTACTGTGTTTGAAAAGCATTATGTGAGGGGCTGTGTTGTTAAAGTTCTCTAACCAAGTGAGACCACTCCTGAATAACCTAACTGTACAGGAGACAGAGCTGCCTCAGGACCCTGGGTTGACTTTCATTCAGCAAAAACAGCACCCCATTTCAGGATGCTTTGAAGCTTTGCCAATTCTGAGAGTAATCCAAGCCTCTCTGACCAATGTCGAGCCAAGCTGAGACATGGAGGTGTCCATCAATCCCCAGCTCACCTGGAGCTGGTGAGGCACCCCATTTGTTGTGGTGGAGAGAGGGCGTTCTTGCCACTTTACCACACCAGGTTGTTCTTGATGAGATGAGGAGGAGAGACTAACAGTGATATTTTCTTTTTTTAAATTTTCTTTACTTTTTTATACAGAAGGTTTTTATTAGTCATCCATTTCATACAACTGTGTCTCAATTTCTGCCCTGCAAACCAGTTCATCTGTAGCATTTTTCTAGGTTTCAAATATATGTGTTAACATACGATATTGGTTTTTCTCTTTTTGACTTACTTCACTCTGTATGACAGTCTCTAGATCCATCCACATCTCTACAAATGACCCAGTTTCGTTCCTTTTCATAGCTGAGATATATTCCATTGTATATATGTACCACATCTTCTTTATCCATTTGTCTGTCGATGGGCATTTAGGTTGCTTCCATGACCTGGCTATTGTAAAGAGTGCTGCAATGAACATTGGGGTGCATGTGCCTTTTTGAATTATGGTTTTCTCTGGGTATATGCCCAGTAGTGGGATTGCTGAGTCATATGGTAATTCTACTTTTAGTTTTTTAAGGAACCTCCATACTGTTCTCCATAGTGGCTGTATCAATTTACATTCCCACCAACAGTGCAAGAGGGTTCCATACAGTGCAGGAGGGTTCCCTTTTCTCCACACCCTCTCCAGCATTTGTTGTTTGTAGATTTTCTGATGATGCCCATTCTAACTGGTGTGAGGTGATACCTCATTGTAGTTTTGATTTGCATTTCTCTAATAATTAGTGATGTTGAGCAGCTTTTCATGTGCTTCTTAGCCATCTGTATGTCTTCTTTGGAGAAATGTCTGTTTAGGTCTTCTGCCCATTTTTGGATTCAGTTCTGTTTTTTTAATATTGAGCTGCATCAGCTGTTTATATATTTTGGGGATTAATCCTTTGTCCGTTGATTCGTTTGCAAATAGTTTCTCCCATTTTGAGGGTTGCCTTTTCATCTTGTTTACGGTTTCCTTTGCTGTGCAAAAGCTTTTAAGTTTTATTAGGTCCTATTTGTTTATTTTTCTTTTTATTTCCATTGCTCAAGGAGGTGAATCAAAAAATATCTTGCTGGGCTTCCCTGGTGGCAGAGTGGTTGAGAGTCCGCCTGCCGATGCAGGGGATATGGGTTCGTGCCCCAGTCCGGGAAGATTTCACATGCCACGGAGTGGCTGGGCCCGTGCGTGAGCCATGGCCGCTGAGCCTGCGCATCCGGAGTCTGTGCTCCACAGCCGGAGAGGCCACAACAGTGAGAGGCCCGTGTACCACAAAGAAAAAAAAAAAAATGATCTTGCTGTGATTTATGTCAGAGTGTTCTTCCTATGTGTTCCTCTAAGAGTTTTATAATGTCCGGTCTTACATTTAGGTCGCTAATACATTTTAAGTTTATTTTTATGTATGGTGTTAAGGAGTGTTCTAATTTCATTCGTTAACATGTAGCTGTCCAGTGTCCCAACACCACTTATTGAAGAGACTGTTTATTCTCCATTGTATATCCTAGCCTCCTTTGTCATAGATTACTTGACCATAGGTGTGTGGGTTTATCTCTGGGCTTTCTCTCTTCTTCCATTGATCTATATTTCGGTTTTTGTGCCAGTACCATATTGTCCTAATTACTACAGCTGTGTAGCATAGTCTGAATTCAGGGAGTCTGATTCCTCCAGCTCCGTTTTCTTCCCTCAAGACTGCTTTGGCTATTCAGGGTCTTTGGGTCTCCATACAAATTTTAAGATTTTTTTGTTCTAGTTCTGTAAAAAATGCCATTGGTAATTTGAGAGGGATTGCATTGAATCTGTAGATTGCTTTGGGTA
>NC_041224.1:87772945-87773378 GCF_002837175.3 Physeter macrocephalus
TTGGATTCTGTTTGCTAGTATTTTGTTGAGGATTTTTGCATCTATATTCATCAGTGATATTGGTCTGTAATTTTCTTTTTTTGCAGTATCTTTGTCTGGTTCTGGTATCAGGATGATGGTGGCCTCACAGAATAGGTTTGGGAGTGTTCCATCCTCTGCAATATTTTGGAAGAATTTGAGAAGGATGAGTGTTAGCTCTTCTCTAAATGGTTGATAGAATTCACCTGTGAAGCCATCTGGTCCTGGACTTTTGTTTGTTGGAAGATTTTTAATCACAATTTCAATTTCAGTGCTTGTGACTGGTCTTTTCATATTTTCTATTGCTTCCTGGTCCAGTCTTGGAAGGTTATACCTTTCTAAGAATTTGTCCATTTCTTCCAGGTTGTCCATTTTATTGGCATAGGGTTGCTTGTAGTAGTCTCTTAGGATGCTT
>NC_041224.1:87773426-87783143 GCF_002837175.3 Physeter macrocephalus
TCTGATCTTTATGATTTCTTTCCTTCTGCTAACTTTGGGTTTTGTTTGTTCTTCTTTCTCTAGTTCCTTTAGCTGTAAGGTTTGACTGTTTACTTGAGATTTTTCTTGTTTCTTGAGGTTTGATTGTTTACTTGAGATTTTTCTTGTTTCTTGAGGTATAGCAATTTTCCTATATTGCTATAAAATTCCCTCTTAGAACTGCTTTGCTGCATCCCATAGGTTTTGGATCATCCTGTTTTCATTTTCATTTGTCTCTAGGTATTTTTTGATTTCCTGTTTGATTTCTTCAGTGATCTCTTGGTTATTTAGTAACGTATTGTTTAGCCTCCATGTGTTTGTGTTTTTTACCTTTTATTCCCTGCAATTGATTTCTAATCTCATAGCGTTGTGGTCAGAAAAGATGCTTGATATGATTTCAATTTTCTTAAATTTACTGAGGCTTCATTTGTGACCCAAGATGTGATCTATCCTGGAGAATGTTCTGTGTGCACTTGAGGAGAAAGTGTAATCTGCTGGTTTTGGATGGAATGTCCTATAAATATCAATTAAATCTATTTGGTCTATTGTGTCAATTAACGCTTGTGTTTCCTTATTAATTTTCTGTCTGGATGATCTGTCCATTGGTGAAAGTGAGGTGTTAAAGTGCCCCACTCTTATTGTGTTACTGTCGATTTCCTCTTTTACAGCTGTTACCAGTTGCCTTATGTATTGAGGTGCTCCTATGTTGGATGCATATATATTTATAATTGTTATATCTTCTTCTTGGATTGATCCCTAGATCATTATGTAGTGTCTTTCCTTGTCTTTTGTAACATTCTTTATTTTAAAGTGTATTTTATCTGATATGAGTACTGCTCCTGCAGCTCTATTTGATTTCCATTTGCATGGAATTATCTTTTTCCATCCCTTCACTTTCAGTCTGTATGTGTCCCTAGGTCTGAAGTGGGTCTTTTGTAGGCAGCATATAGATGGGTCTTGCTTTTTGTATCCATTTAGCGAGCCTGTGTCTTTTGGTTGGAGCATTTAATCCATTCATGTTTAAGGTAATTATCGATATGTATATTCCTATTACCATTTACTTAATGGTTTGGGGTTTGTTTTTGTAGGTTTTTCTTCCTTGTGTTTCCCACTTAGAGAAGTTCCTTTAGAATTTGTTGTTCAGCTGGTTTGGTGGTGCTGAATTCTCTTAGCTTTTGCTTGTCTGTAAAGCTTTTGATTTCTCCATCGAATCTGAATGAGATCCTTGGTGGGTCGAGTAAACTTGGTTGTAGGTTCTTCCCTTTCATCACTTTAAGTATATCATGCCACACCCTTCTGGCTTGTAAAGTTTCTGCTGAGAAATAAGCTGTTAACCTTATGGGAGTTCGCTTGTATGTTATTTGTCATTTTTCCCTTGCTGCTTTCAATAATTTTTCTTTGTCTTTAATTTTTGCCAATTTGATTACTATGTGTCTTGGCATGTTTCTCCTTGGGTTTATCCTGTATGGGACTCTCTGCACTTCCTGGACTTGGGTTGCTATTTCCTTTCCCATGTTAGGGAAGTTTACAACTATAACCTCTTCAAATATTTTCTTGGGTCTTTCTCTCTCTCTTCTCTTTCTGGGACCCCTATAATGCGAATTTCTTTTTTCTTTATTCTGTTCTGTGGCAGTGAATTCTACCATTCTGTCTTCCAGGTCACTTATCCATTCTTCTGCCTCAGTTATTCTGCTATTGATTCCTTCTAGTGTACTTTTCATTTCAGTTATTGTATTCTTCATCTCTGTTTATTTGTTCTTTAATTCTTCTAGATCCTTGTTAAACATTTCTTGCATCTTCTCAATCTTTGCCTCCATTCTTTTTCCGAGGTCCTGGATCATCTTCACTATCATTATTCTGAATTCTTTTTCTGGAAGATTGCCTATCTCCACTTCATTTAGTTCCTTTTCTGGGGGTTTATTTTGTTCCTTCATCTGGTACATAGCCCTTTGCCTTTTCATCTTGTCTATCTTTCTGTGAATGTGGTTTTTGTTCCACAGGCTGCAGGATTGTAGGTCTTCTTGCTTCTGCTGTCTGCCCTGTGGTGGATGAGGCTATCTAAGAGGCTTATGCAAGTTTCCTGATGGGAGGGACTGGTGGTGGGTAGCTATCAGTGATATTTTCCAACAGATGACTGCATTAGATACCAGAAGAGAAAATTTCTGTGAACATCATTAATCTCACCATCTCACTTGACTAGAGGAGGAATGAATGTCTTCTAGAATTCAGAGTAGGGGACAAAACTCAAGAAACACACAGGTGGCAATAAATGTTTGAAGCAGATTAGGTAGGTCTACATGATGCTGCAGAGAGGAAGTCCCTCTAAAGGGCTCATCAGCCACACACCCTCAGCGAACTATTGCCATGTGGGGATGTGAGTCCAATGTAACCTGTTTTTTTATTTCTCTACAAGTCCAAACATTTCTATGAAATCCCTCAGATGTTAAGATAATTGACTTCAAATCTGCATTTTCATAAGACACTCAGTGGACCAAACATAAAGTATTTTAGAATTATATATATAAATTTTTTCAACCAACACCGAACTGACCTATAACTATACTGATCTGAAACTAGGAGTTTTATGCCCATCACATGTTGAAACTAACATGACCTCCTTTGTCCTTTTTATCTGATCCCACAGGTGAAAGAGACATAAGGATTGATGATATACAAAAACTAAAAGTGGTAGAAAACTTTATTTATGAGAGCATGCGGTACCAGCCTGTCGTAGACCTGGTTATGCGCAAAGCCTTAGAGGATGATGTCATCGATGGCTACCCAGTGAAAAAGGGGACTAACATTATCCTGAATATTGGAAGAATGCATAGACTCGAGTTTTTCCCCAAGCCCAATGAATTTACTCTTGAAAACTTTGCCAAGAATGTAAGAGCCCTTCCTTAAAACTGAGTGCGCCACTCTTGAAAATGTCAACTGTTAAGTCCTCTCTGTTTCTGTGTTTGCACAATGTATATTTCATTCTATTTACTCATTCTCTTCACACCTCACCAAGAACACACATTTCTCCTAGCTTGGAACATGGCCACCATGTCTGTCCTCAAGCCAAGGAGGCTGGCTCTCCAGCTCTCAGAAATGTCTTCATGGAGGTACAAATTAGGTCAAAAGGTGAACAATTCAGGCCCTTAATTTGCTTAAAATGAGGCAAATTTTCTTTACCAACCCATTTAAACTTAACTTTTCAATTTAAATATATCACCTTTTCATCATGTAGATTCAGCAGCAGCATCATCTAAGTCAAGGAAATCCACTTCTGCTTCAGATGGAAATCAAGTGAGAAGAAAAGATTTGGTTTTTGCAGTGGGCCTTTGGTTTCTCAAATGGCCCCACAAACACTAGGCCTCACTCTATATAAGACTTTGTAATTAGAAGAGCCTCAGCTTGTTCTTTTTCTGTAATTGAGGTGTACTGGAGATTCTGCCTCCATTATGTCAATTTTAGGCAATGATTTTTTTAACCTGAATTATCCAGATAGTTCCCTCTGTGCCCCCTTTTACCATTTGCATATGGAAATATGATCTTAGTTAAACCAGTTGTCTAATTCATTCCATTTCTATATAAGCAACCCACGCCATGTTGGCAATTGGTCAAAAATAACTTACTGAGCGTGTATTAAGTGCCAGGCACTATGTGATTACAAATGGGGACAAGACAGGCAGAGCTGTCCCATTAAATATTTGTATAACTAAATATATTTAGATCCTTGGCACTAATAGACAGGGAATCCACACCTTTGCCTAAATTTGTCCTGTCATCTAGTTATACAGCCGGGCACAAAAACAATCTTTGCCTCAATGACTGGCAGAACAGCAGTAAAGCCATGGCCTTCCCACAGAGCTAGTTGAGTATTTACATGAAAAGCAAAACTGGGGATTGTTTGAAGTTGTGACCGTATCACAAAGGGTGAATCAAACTGGAGGGAGAAAGAGGCTTATCTGAGTTACAGTCACTCCTCTCCGTGAAGGAGCAGTATGGCCAAGTCGCCGAAACCGAGCATTCTGACTCACAGTGTTTTCAGGGTGAATCATACAGATATGCATGACTCTAGCCTTTACTTCTCTGGCTAATTGTCTGATCATTTTCCTAGGTTCCTTACAGGTACTTTCAGCCATTTGGCTTTGGGCCCCGGGCCTGTGCGGGAAAATACATTGCCATGGTGATGATGAAGGTCACCCTGGTCACACTTCTGAGACGCTTCCACGTGCAGACATTGCAAGGTCAATGGGTTGAAAACATGCAGAAGAAAAATGACTTATCCTTGCACCCAGATGAGACCAGCGACCTGCTGGGAATGATTTTCATCCCAAGAAATTCAGACAAGTGCCTCGACCACTAAAAAAGTTTGGTCAGTCCCTGCCCTGGAGCACTTCTCAACAGTATTCCACATGGAAACCACCCACCTTTGCCAGGTAGTCCTCCTCCCATAAACAACCGTGGTCTCTGGCCTTTTATACACTTACCTCCTGTGGGGTGTCAGCAAGCCGGAAGACGCCGGTCATCTGACTGCATCCAAACAGAAACAAGACTGCAGGAGAAAATACGGAGGCCAAAATTTGTGCAGGAAACTGCAGCCCTAAAGGCCCAGTTCCACAAAACATGCTTTGGAAAAAACAAGCCATCAGCAAGACTCATGCCCGACTCCTCACTGTCTTGCCCTGAGATGGGAGCTTTGTAATGACTGGGGCAGAAGCACTCAATTCAATTACAAAGGCCAGGCCAACACTGGGTACCTACGGCTAAACACACCCACTAGTGTGAATAAAGGGCTTTTGATTTTGTTTTCGGTGGGTTGGGTACTGCAACATTCACACCCTTGGAGAAATGTTGACAAATTCACCATTTGCCTTTTCCTATGAATTATGTTAAATTAACTCTTGTTTAACCTCATGTTATTTAACTGTGTCAAAAGTTAAATGGAAGACTGTCGTTTCCCAGTCTCTCAATTTATGCCTCAACCACATTATATATGTGTTCTAAGAAAGAAATTCATACAATGGGTTTGAAATTAAAATAAAATTCTTTTTTTCATGTCTGCATTGTTGTTTAGTTCCATGATTGCACTAAGAAAGCAAATACCCTAGGTAGTAGCACCTATTAACTCTTACCACAGGTCCATGATTTGGGGGAAGGGAAGTCTCTGAATCTATATCTAATTCTACAACCCTGTGAGTTCAAACTTCTAAGGAGTGCTCCTCATATACCATTATCCTTCTCCCTCAACATTTCTCCCCATCTTACTTTCCATGCCCCAAAAGAAAAGAGCAACAGATCAGTAGAGAACATGGCCCAGGTAGAACCCCTGCAATCACATTTTAAACTAGCTCAGATTTAACAGTTACCTTAGAGATTTAACAGTTACTTAGTTTATCTAATCATTACATGTAGCCAGGGGTAAAATGCAAACCTCGGAATTAGCCCTTGAGAGAGAATAAAATAGATGAGTGAATTTTCCAAATACCAGTTTCTTTCTGTTATATCACCAATATGGATGTGTATACTGAAGGCCACTTAAAAACTGAAAAATTAAACTCATTTAAACACTTGTAAATCTTGGCCATTGAGTCAACCTGAATATTCTTCTCATCCTGCTATTTGGCAGAGGTCTTTTCTTTTGGAATCCATGCCGGTCCCCCATTCTTTTTTTTTTTTTTTTTTTTTTGGCCATGCCTGGTGACATGCAGCTTCCTACTGTCCTTCATTCTTACTCTCAAGATCAGTACTGAATCAACACTCTGGCTCAGAGACATTCTAATTGACCCAGAATCCAGGTAAAAGGGAGAGGTATCCAAAGTGGTCAGGGATGGGCATTAGTAAAGGAGGAAATACTTGCACTTTGCTGTACACCTGAAACTAACACAATGTTGTAAATCAACTATACTTCAATTTTAAAAAGTAGGAAATACTTGAACTTGGAATTATCTGGATCATCTACATGGCCTAAACATATGTTGAAATAGGCCTGTGCACCTGGATATGTCTATAGTCAAGTCTAGACAAGCATCCAAATAATCCAGATCTCCAAAAGACAGTCCAGGATTTTAGACTTAATGCCTACATTCATTAATTCACATTAACTCACTAGATGAATGTAAACACACAGTTTACTGTGACTAGAGCTGTAGAGTAGAGGAAAACAGATTTTGGACCATTGCACTTCACCCATCCAATTCCCTTGAACATCTACTGTATTTAATGTGTATATACGTAGCCAAGGCCATCATCTATACAGTCAAAGTGAAATGGAGGTGGATATAGTTGTCTATAGATAATGCACATACAAAAATATGCTAGGGGAAAACAGGACTAGGAGGTGGAGACCAGAGGAGGACAGGAAGAGGGGAACTGCTGGTTTGCATGATGAAAGCAAACTCTCCCAGAATCAAATTATCTGGGTAATTACTCAACTTGAAATTCTCTTTGTCCGGTACTGACAATCCCCATATGTTTGTACAGGCTTGGTCTAAGAATTTGGAGTGTCACTGACTCTTCACTGGGCTGATGGGCATATATTTGAAAAACCTATTTTCTCTTCAGAATTTTACCTCATTATTAAGCACTTAATGTACTTAACATAACACTCTGAATGTGTTGTGGATTCTGTTTTCACTAACTTTCAGAAAACTGGGATGTACCAAAATGAAAATATATAAGGAAACACAAGCTTTAAATGACACATTAAACAAGATGGAATTAATTGATATTTATAGGACATTCCATCCAAAAACAACAGGATACACTTTCTTCTCAAGTGCTCATGGAATGAACAATCTCTAGGATAGATCATATCTTGGGTCACAAATCAAGCCTTGGAAAATTTAAGAAAATTGAAATCATATCAAGTATCTTTTCCGACCACAATGCTATGAGACTAGATATCAATTACAGGAAAAAATATGTGAAAAATACAGACACGTGGAGGGTAAACAATAAATAACTAATACTTAATAACCAAGAGATCACTTAAGAAATCAAAGAGGAAATTAAAAAATACCTAGAAACAAACGAAAATGAAAACACGACGTGGGGATTGGTTCAAGATGGAGGAGTAGAAGGACATGCACTCACTCCCTCTTGCGAGAGCACCAGAATCACAACTAACTGGAGAACAATCATCGACAGAAAGACACTGGAACTCACCAGAAAAGATACCCAACATCCAAAAACAAAGGAGAAGCCACAATGAGATGATAGGAGGGGCACAATCACAATAAAATCAAAACCCATAACTGCTGGGGGGGTGACTCACAAACTGGAGAACACCTATACCACAGAAGTCCACCCACTGGAGTGAAGGTTATGAGCCACACATCAAGCTTCCCAAACTGGGGGTCCAGCAATGGCAGGAGAAATTCCTAGAGAATCAGACTTTGAAGGGCGGCAGGATTTGACTGCAGGACTGTGACAGGACTGGAGGAAACAGAGACTCCACTCTTGGAGGGCACACACAAAGTGTGTGCATCCGGACCCAGGGGAAGGAGCAGTGACCCCAAAGGAGACTGAACCAGATCTACGTGCTAGTGCTGGAGGGTCTCCAGCAGAGGTAGCGGGTAGCTGTGGCTCAACATGAGGACAAGAACACTGGCAGCAGAAGTTCTAGGAGGTACTCATTGGTGTGAGCCCTACCAGAGTCCGCCATTAGCCCTACAAAAGAGCTGGGTAGGCACCAGTGTTGGGTCACCTCAGGCCAAAAAACCAACAGGGAGGGAACCCAGGCCCACTCATCAGCAGAAAAGTGGATTAAAGTTTTACTAAGCTCTGCCCAACTGAGGAACACCCAGCTCTATACACCATCAGTCCCTCCCATCAGGAAACTTTCACAGGCCTCTTAGATATCCTCATCAACCAGAGGGGAGACAGCAGAAGCAAGAAGAACTACAGTCCTGCCACCTGTGGAACAAAAACCACATTCACAGAAAGATAGGCAAGATGAAAAGGCAGAGGGCTATGTACCAGATGAAGGAACAAAATAAAACCTCATAAAAACAACTAAATGAAGTGGAGATAGGAAACCTTCCACAAAAAGAATTCAGAATAATGATAGTGAAGATGAACCAGGACCACGGGGAAAGAATGGAGGCAAAGATCAAGAAGATGCAAGAAATGTTTAACAAAGAACTAGAAGAATTAAAGAACAAAGACCTAGAAAAATTAAAGAACAAACAGAGATGAACAATACAATAACTGAAATGAAAAATACACTAGAAGGAATTAATAGCAGAATAACTGAGGCAGAAGAATGGATAAGTGACATGGAAGACAGATGGTGGAATTCACTGCTGCAGAACAGAATAAAGAAAAAAAGAATGAAAAGAAATGAAGACAGCCTAAGAGACTTCTGAGACAACATTAAACGCAACAACATTCGCATTATACGGGTCCCAGAAGGAGAAGAGAGCAAGGCTCTGAGAAAATATTTGAAGGGATTGTAGTTGAAAACCTCCCTAACATGGGAAAGGATAGCGACCCAAGTCCAGGAAGCACAGAGAGAACTAGGCAGGATAAACCCAAGGAGAAACATGCCGAGACACAGTAATCAAATTAACAAAAATTAAAGACAAAGAAAAATTATTGAAAGCTATAGGCAAAAATGACAAATAACATAAAAGGGAACTCCATTAAGGTTAACAACTGATTTCTCAGCAGAAACTCTACAAGCCAGAAGAGAGTGACATGATATATTTAAAGTGATGGAAGGGAAGAACCTACAACCAAGATACCTCGACCCACCAAGGATCTCATTCAGACTCGATGGAGAAATCAAAACTTTAACGAAAAGGAAAAGCTAAGAGAATTCAGAACCACCAAACCAGCTCTACAACAAATGCTAAAAGAACTTATCTAAGTGGGAAACAAAAGAAGAAAAGGACCTACAAAAACAAACCCAAAACAATTAAGAAAATGGTCATAGGAACATACCCATCGATAATTACCTTAAACATAAATGGATTAAATGCTCCAACCAAAAGACACAGGCTCAATGATATAACAATTATAAATATATATGCACCCAACACAGGAGCACCTCAATACAAAAGGCAACTGATAACAGTTATAAAAGAGGAAATTGACAGTAACACAATAAAAGTGGAGGACTTTCACACCTCACTTGCACCAATGGACAGATCATCCAGACAGAAAATTAATAAGGAAACACAAGCTTTAAATGACACAACATACCAGACAGATTTAATTGATAATTATAGGACATTCCATCCAAAAACAGCAGATTACACTTTCTCCTCAAGTGCACACAGAACATTCTCCAGGATAGATCACATCTTGGGTCACAAGTCAAGCCTCAGTAAATTAAAAAAAACTGAAATCATATCAAGCATCTTTTCTGACCACAACACTATGAGACTGGAAATCAATTACAGGGAAAAAAAGCTAAAAAACAAAAACACATGGAGGCTAAATAATACATTACTAACTAACCAGGAGATCACTGAAGAAATCAAAGAGTAAATAAAAAAATAACTAGAGATAAGTCACAACGAAAAAACGGACATCCAAAACCTATCGGATGCAGCAAAAGCAGTTGTAAGAGGGAAGTTTATAAGTCTACCTCAAGAAACAAAAAAATCTCAAGTAAACAATCTAACCTTACAGCTAAAGGAACTAGAGAAAGAAGAACAAACAAAACCCAAAGTTAGCAGAAGGAAAGAAATCATAAAGATCAGA
>NC_041224.1:87783553-87785892 GCF_002837175.3 Physeter macrocephalus
AATGGACAAAGGATTAATCTCCAAAATATATAAACAGCTCATGCAGCTCAATATTAAAGAAACAAACAACCCAATCCAAAAATGGGCAGAAGACCTAAACAGACATTTCTCCAAAGAAGACATACAGATGGCTAAGAAGCACATGAAAAGCTGCTCAACATCACTAATTATTAGAGAAATGCAAATCAAAACTACAATGAGGTATCACCTCACACCAGTTAGAATGGGCATCATCAGAAAATGTGCAAACATCAAATGCTGGAGAGGGTTTGGAGAAAATGGAACCCTCTTGCACTACTGGTGGGAATGTAAATTGATACAGCCACTATGGAGAACAGTATGGATGTTCCTTAAAAAACTAAAAATAGAATTCCCATGTGACCCAGGCAATCCCACTACTGGGCATATACCCTGAGAAAACCGTAATTCAAAAAGAGTCATGTGAAATTAGAACACTCCCTAACACCACACACAAGAATAAACTCAAAATGGGTTAAAGACCTAAATGTAAGGCCAGACACTATCAAACTCTTAGAGGAAAACATAGGCAGAACACTCTATGACATAAATCACAGCAAGATCCTTTTTGACCCATCTCCTAGAGAAATGGAAATAAAAACAAAAATAAACAAATGGGACCTAATGAAACTTAAAAGCTTTTGCACAGCAAAGGAAACCATAAAGAAAATATGAACAGACCAATCACAAGTAATGAAATTGAAAAAAAAAAAAAAAATCTTCCAACAAACAAAAGTCCAGGACCAGATGGCTTCACAGGTGAATTCTATCAAACATTTAGGGAAGAGCTAACACTCATCCTTCTCAAACTCTTCCAAAGAATTGCAGAGGAAGGAACACTCCCAAACCCATTCTATGAAGCCACCATCAACCTGATACAAACACCAGACAAAGATACTCCAAAAAAAGAAAATTACAGACCAATACCACTGATGAATATAGATGCAAAAATCCTCAACAAAATACTAGCAAACAGAATCCAACAACACATTAAAAGGATCATCCACCATGATCAAGTGGGATTTATCCCAGGGATGCAAGGATTCTTCAATATACGCAAATCAATCAAGGTGATACACCATATTAAGGATACAAAATTAATGCACAGAAATCTCTTATATTCCTATACACTAATGATGAAAAATCTGAAAGAGAAATTAAGGAAACACTCCCACTGACCATTGCAACAAAAAGAATAAAATAGCTAGGAATAAACCTACCTAGTGAGTCAAAAGACCTGTATGCAGAAAACTATAAGACACTGATGAAAGAAGTTAAAGATAACACCAACAGATGGAGAGATATACCGTGTTCTTGGATTGGAAGAATCAGTATTGTGAAAATGACTATACTACCCAAAGCAATCTACAGATTCAATGCAATCCCTCTCAAATTACCAATGGCATTTTTTACAGAACTAGAACAAAAAATCTTAAAATTTGTATGGAGACACAAAAGACCCCGAAGAGCCAAAGCAGTCTTGACGGAAAAAAACGGAGCTGGAGGAATCAGACTCCCTGACTTCAGACTATACTACACAGCTACAGTAATCAAGACAATATGGTACTGGCACAAAAACAGAAACATAGATCAATGGAACAAGATAGAAAGCCCAGAGATAAACCCATGCACCTATGGTCAACTAATCTATGACAAAGGAAGCAAGGATATAAAATGGAGAAAAGACAGTCTCTTCAGTAAGTGGTGCTAGGACAACTGGACAGCTACATGTAAAAGAATGATATTAGAACACTCCCTAACACCATACACAAAAATAAACTCAAAATGGATTAGAGACCTAAATGTAAGATCAGACATTATAAAACTCTTAGAGGAAAACATAGGAAGAACACTCTTTGACATAAATCACAGCAAGATATTTTTTGATCCACCTCTTAAAGTAATGTAAATAAAAACAAAAATAAACAAATGGGACCTAATGAAACTTAAAAGCTTTTGCACAGCAAAGGAAACAAGATGAAAAGGCAACCTTCAGAATTGGAGAAAATATTTGCAAATGAATCATCAGACAAAGGATTAATATCCAAAATATATAAACGGCCCATGCAGCTCAATATTAAAAAAACAAACCACCCAATCCAAAAATGGGCAGAAGACCTAAACAGACATTTCTCCAAAGAAGACATACAGATGGCTAAGAAGCACATGAAAAGCTGCTCAACATCACTAATTATTAGAGAAATGCAAATCAAAACTACCATGAGGTATCTCCTCACACCAGTCAGAATGGCCATCAAGAAATCTACAAACAATAAATGCTGGAGTGGGTGTGGAGAAAAGGGAACCCTCTTGCACTGTTG
>NC_041224.1:87785981-87806979 GCF_002837175.3 Physeter macrocephalus
ACAGATGAATGGATAAAGAAGATGTGGCACATATATACAGTGGAATATTATTCAGCCATAAAAAGAAAAGAAATTATTTGTACTGAAGTGGATGGACCTAGAATCTGTCATACAGAGTGAAGTAAGTCCAAAAGAGAAAAACAAATACCATTTGCTAACACATATATATGGAATCTAAAAAAAAATGTCTGAAGAACATAGCGGCAAGAAAGGAATAAAGACGCAGACATAGAGAATGGACTTGAGGACAAGGAGATGGGGAAGGGTAAGCTGGGATGAAGTGAGAGAGTGGCATGGACATATATACACTACCAAATGTAAAACAGATAGCTAGTGGGAAGCAGCCGCATAGCACAGGAAGATCACCTCAATGACTTGTGTCCACCTAGAGGGGTGGGATAGGGAGGGTGGGAGGGAGACTCAAGAGGGAGGAGATATGGGGATATATGTATACATATAGCTGATTCACTTTGTTATACAGCAGCAGTAACTAACACAACATTGTAAAGCAATTATACTCCAGTAAAGATGTTAAAAACAAACAAACAAACTGGGATGTATAGACTATTAGTGAAATGCATGCATATAAGGTTTCTATCATTTTCAAATTGTGAGGAAAACTGTAGTCTCCTTTCTTTGGATGTGAGGAAAACTGTAGTCTCCTGTCTTTGGATGTTCCAGACACCTACCTCTGCCTTCATTGACATCTTGCATATGAGGGCTCTATCATTTTCAAATTGTGAGAACAATTGTAGTCTCCTGTCTTTGGATGTTCTAGAAACCCCCTTCTGCCTTCATTGACATCTTAATCCTCCCTCCCACAAGTGGAAAATCATCTCATTCAGAAAGATCCCACATAATGGGAAATGCCAGTTGGAAGTTGTCACTTTTTATTTCTAAGCTGCACCCCTCACCATTCATGGTGCTAATATTCCACAGAAGTGTGTGGCATTGACCCACTGGAAAGAATGTTAGCTGGGCCCTCCTCAATCTCCTGTATTAGTTGGTCTCTGGGACTGAATCTCTCACCTGTATTTGAAAAAAGACTTGCTAAATTAAATTTTGTCAAAGTAAGGAGTTGAAGGTAATTTGCAGTACTTTCAGTTGGACTTAGCTCAAAAAGCAAAGTCAAGAGCTGAACCTTCCATGGCTCAACTCAAACAAGATATCACTCAATAAGCCTTGGGCCTGATAATGATGATGCTCAGTAATTAGGCTGATCATGACACCCTGAAACCTCTTTTCATGCAGTGGAGCGGGCAGAAGATGTGCCAGATGCTTCAACATTACGGTCTCATTTTAAGCTTCATGACAACTCTCACATTAGTATGACTGCCCCAGGAAGCCCCACATTATTGATGACAAGACAGAGGCCCAGGGATTTGGGGAGACTTGCCCTCAAGGACCCAGCCAGTAAAGGAGCTGGATTCTAGTCCATTTCTCATCCCAAAGTCTTGGCCCCTCCATCTTGTCACCTCTTGGCAGCAGGACTCACTGCTGGAAGGCTGAGGAGTCTAGTCCCAGGTTCCTGGCTCTCCCCCATGTGGTGTTGGGTAAACCCCTTTCAAGCCTTGCTCATTCCCTGCCTCATTACCCAAGGAATCTAAGTCAGGAAATAGTTTAGTTTCTTCATCTAGAAAATCTGGACGATTCTACCTGCCTTACCCACTTCCATGCATGTTTGGAGGCTCTTTCTCAAGAGAGGTAGTGCATGGGAAAGTGCTGTAAAACTTCACTTAGTATAAGGTGGTAGGTAGTATTAACATGTGGATTCCATCAGCTGCCTCAACTGGAAATTATCAGATTCCATTAAGCTATTAACTAACCACTAGGAACACTTCTAGTTTTACACAATTTCAATTCATTTCAGATGTGGTACTGCATAAAAAAAAAAAAAAAGGACAGTGGAGAAAAAAGTAGTAATTTACTATAAACACACAGGGGGCAAACTAGACCTCATGATGGCCATAAAATTCTCTCCATTTACACCAAACTGAGAAGTGCTAAGAAGCCCATTATGATGGAGACAGCTGTTAGGCAATCTCTTCTTTTGGCAAGGATGTCAGCTATGAATGAAATAGTCAGTCCCTCATCTGGTTATTTCCAAATGGCCAGGTGTTTGGCATGGAGGAGACCCAGCCAGACACAGGCACAAAAGCTTCCTCTTCTAGCCTAGTGCAGCTTGGATGCATGAGGAGGTGAGAACACTTCACTCTTCTGCCTCTTTCCCATTCCAGTTTATTGTGACATGTGTTCATTCTTTCAGACCAAGAAAAACAATAGTAACTGTCCTTACTTTCTTATTATATTAAGTCCTTTACATAATCATTTCATTTAATTCTCCCAAAAATACTATGTGGCAGGTACACCCCCATTTTACAGATAAATCCTGACCTTCCATCCATTTATATTCCTTTGCTACCTGCTCCATAGAGTTTCTCAAACCTACCCACACAAACCCCAACACACAGGCTCAGTGTCTCAAGTTCTCTTATCAAAACCTGCCCCCCACCAATTTTTTCTTGATCTGCTGAACTTATCTACCCATATTATAAAGCATAGCTAATACTGAAAATGTTTTCCTCCCTTCCAACACAGGTTTTTGTTTTTCTAAGGAACTGTCTAAAAGAATTATAAGCATCAGCAAGCAGGTCTCATGGAAGTAAAGGAGGGAAGAAAGGAGGTACTGCCTTCCAGATACCCCTAAAATAATAGCACCTACTTTACCTACACATGAAGCTGGTCCTACCTATAGAGTGGTGTCTAGGTAGTAAGAGTTCCCCAATCAGAATGTCTAGAGGAGTGAGACACCATGATCAGGCCAACTATAAGCAGAGCTTGTGGAAGAAAAGGAGCACGTCTTCACCTATAGGCATTGAACATAGGTTCAGTGTTCTAAAATTCAGTGTCAGACAAAGAAGTCATTCATAAGCTGGATCAGGCTCACTAGTACCTCCCTCCCCAGGGGAAATTAACAGGTTCCCTGGCCACCAACACCTTCCCTCTGGCAAGCTTACCACCTTCCCAAATGCAGCTTGCTACTTTTACTACTCAAAGATATTTAGAAACAACCAAAAACAGGCAAAGAGAAATCAGTTGTCACTTTGGAGAGATCCCTGATTGTGATATAGCAGGTGTGGATGACATTTCTTTGTGTGTTGTCCTTGAGGCAAGTGGAAGACTAAAGAATTGTTATAAATTGTTAATAAGCCACAACTAATAGCTCTCCATCTCCAAGTGCTTACCTGGACCAGGTAATCTCATTTAAACCTCACAACAATCATGAAAGGTAGAAATTATTCACCATTTTACAAATGACAAAACTGATTCTCAAAGAGTTACTTGCTCACAATCCTTTAGTTAGAAAATCGAACCCCTGACTTACCCCAAAGTCTAGGATCATTCCGGAATGCTACAACAACTAAAAGTGGGATTTGGTTCCTTGTAAAATCAAATATAGTATAAATATATATGCCTGTAATTTTTCATTGGTATAGATGTTAAAATTGTTGGATAGAGTAGCAGAAATTCAGGTACTGAGAAAGTGATAAATTTTTGCTCCTATTTTAGCTCTGATTAGCCACTCTACCATGGGAATGAGCCCAACAACAATGACCTGGGACTTTAGCCTGTTTCTCCAACCACCAACCAAAGGTGGGTCAAACCAGTTATATCAATTTTTCTATATTAAGGAATCAAAGGAAATTAACTAAAATGTTTTCTCTAGTCATTTATGTTTTATTCATCTCACTATCTGATGTTTTATTCATCTCACTATCTGACATAAAGCCTGAATTCAATACATTTTTGGTGGATGAATGAGGAAAGAATCTTTGAGCCAACAAGAAAAGCAAGTTCTACTAGATTCACAAGAATAATTGGTGTCACATGTACATATTCTAAACTGTGTCCTTTGCATTTAAGGCCACTAAATGCCAATGAACCAGCCTGACATGGACAGTGAACAGATCTGGCTACACATTTAAAACAAGAGAAACATGGCCAAGCAGGGGGAGCTGGATACCTCTCCATCAGGGCTACTATGGAAGGGGTTCCTGCTCATTAGGGAGTTACACTACTTGAACCTTAGAACCTCCTCTGCCACTGAGATTCCACAAGTCTGTGAGTTGGTACCAGTTCTAAAACGAAGTGGTCAGCACTTGAACATTTTCTAAAGGAAGCCAAAGAACTGGTCCTGTGGAATATAGTCTCAAGAGGCCATCTTCCAGAAGAACCTCTCTTAGCTTCACCATCAGTCCTGACCACAAGGATCCCAAGTATGTGGTATTTTGTGCACAACGATCACATTTGATCACACTGGTTACCAGGCGAGGTAACACTATGTGTATTTGTAAATATAACTCATTTGCACATCAACCAAAAGAACACATTTTATCATATTTCAATGCAATTATTGCTGGTTCTCCTTATTATATCTCATTCTATTCTCTTCAGTAACCTGTGCTCCTACTTGTGGTAGATCTTTTGTGGCTACTTCCACAGGAGTTTTCTTGGTAGCCCCTGCCTTCTGTAGTGCCCCTCAGCCTGTCTCAGGTCAGGGAATCCCAGCACTGGCTGCTGGTCCCAGGCCTGCTGTCCTCTTCCTTCAAATATGCCATGTGTTTGTATTTGCTTTTTGTTATTCTCTTTCTTCTTCCTCTGCAAATCCACCTCCCACATTTCACTCATCTTCCTGAACCTCTGTTATCTCCATTTTCTTTTTTGTTTCACATATTTATTGGAGTATAATTGCTTTACAATGGTGTGTTAGTTTCTGCTGTATAACAAAGTGAATCAGCTATATGTATACATATATCCCTATATCCCCTCCTTCTTGCATCTCCCACCCTCCCTATCCCACTCCACTAGGTGGTCACAAAGCACTGAGCTGATCTCCCTGTGCTATGGGGCTGCTTCCCTCTAGCTATCTATTTTACATTGGTCGTGTATATATGCCCATGTCACTCTCTCACTTTGTCCCAGCTTACCCTTCCCCCTCCCCGTGTCCTCAAGTCCATTCACTACGTTTGCGTCCTTATTCCTGTCCTGCCCCTAGGTTCATCAGAACCATTTTTTTTTAGATTCCATATATATATGTTAGCTTACGGTTTTTGTTTTTCACTTTCTGACTTATTTCACTCTGTATGACAGATTCTAGGTCCATCCACCTCACTACAAATAACTCAATTTCGTTTCTTTTTATGGCTGAGTAATATTCCATTGTATATACATGCCACATCTTCTTTATCCATTCATCTGTCAGTGGACACCTAGGTTGCTTCCATGTCCTGGCAATTTTAAATAGAGCTGCAATGAACATTGTGGTGCATGACTCTTTTTGAATTATGGTTTTCTCTGGGTATATGCTCAGTAGTGGGATTCCTGGGTCATAGGGTAATTCTAATTTTAATTTTTTAAGGACCTCCATACTGTTCTCCATAGTGGCTGTATCAATTTACATTCCTACCAACAGTGCCAGAGGGTTCCCTTTTCTCCACACCCTCCCCAGCATTTATTGTTTGTAGATTTTTTGATGATGGCCATTCTGACCGGTGTGAGGTGATACCTCATGGTAGTTTTGATGTGCATTTCTCTAATGATTAGTGATGTTGAGCATCCTTTTTCTTTCTCTTACACCCCAGCCACCTTCCTGAATTGCTCTGGGCAGGGGTCACTGGTTCACTGGTTTCATGGGCCTTTTATTGTGAGCTGTGAAGCTGAGGCGCCCAACTCCCTTTTACCACAACAAGCTCTTGCCTACATGAGGTGTGCCTTTTCCTCCCTGAATCAATTTCCTGGATCATTCCTAACAAACTACCAAAAACTGGGAGGCTTAAAACATCAGAAATGTGTTCTCTCACAGTTCTGGAGGCCAGAGTCTGAAATCAGGATGTAGGCAGGGCTGCTCTTCCTGGGAGCCTCCATGGGATAATCCTTCCTATCTCACCAGCTTCTTCTTGGCCTGCTGAGCTTGTGGCCACATCACTCTAATCTCGGCCTCTGTGGTCACGTCACCTCCTCCACTTTGGGTTTGTCTCAAATCTCTCTCTGCCTTTCTCTCCTAAGCACACTCATCATTTGATTGGGCTCAGGCAGGTAATCCAGAATGATCTCATATCAAGATCCTTAACTACATCTGCAAAGATTCTTTTTCCAAATAAGGTGACATTCACAGGGTCTAGGGATTTGGATGTGGACATATTCGGGGGGGCAGGGGCGGAATCATTATTTACACTCCCCCACTATATCCCCTCCCAGGACATGGCTGGCAGTTCTCACTTTCTGGAGAAATGTTTGCTAAACCTGAACATCTGAGTCACCTGGGGATTTTGTTACTAACTCAGTAGGTGTGTGTGGAGCCTGAGATTCTGTATCTCTATCAGGCTCCCAGGTCATGCTGATGCAGACCTAGGTGGTCCAAGGCGAGCAAAGACTTTAACAGTGAGGTCCATACAGCAGCAGAAGCAACACCTGGGAGCCTGTTAGGATGGAGACTCTCAGGACCAACCCAGACCTGCTGAGCCCAAATCTGCATTGCAACATGATCCCCAAGCAATCTGGTTGCAAGTTAAAGTTCTAAAAACACTGATCAGAGAAGTTTTCACATTCCTACTTCACACCCAAGACCCCACTCACCATACCTGCACCTGTGCGTATTGAATCTTCATCCCTGTTTGGTCAGGTTTTCAGTTCCCTGAGTGGCTGTAACTCCCTTGGGACCCTGAGGGGAAGGCCCTGGAAGGAAATGCACCCCATCCTTCAGTTCTATTGCACAAACAGCCATGGCTGTAACTCCCCTTGGACGCTGAGAGGAAGGCCTTGGAAGGAAATGCACCCCGTCCTCCCTTATACTCAGTTCTGTTGCACAAACAGCCATCTTGAGCCCCAAGCCAAGCAGCCACTTGCCCCAAGGCTGTGAATACCACACTGTATGATTCCAAAGAGCCACAGCACTTGTGACGCTCACAGAAGCTACCAAAGGGCATCTTGTCCTTCCCAGAGAAAGTGCTACAAAACTCTCCTGGGAATCCTGGACTTTCTTCCTGATATAGGGATCAATTCCATGTGCTTTCTCCACCCTTCTGATGCTCACAACAAACTCTTACAAGCAGTCAAACAATGCAGATATGTCCCTTCGTGCCTCCCAATATATTAAGAAAAAGGATCCCACAACAAAAATCTTCTCTAAGGCATCTTCTATCATCACTTCTGTGGTTTCTTTGCTCAGTTTTCCCTGAAAAAGAGCCTACTCCCTTTACTGCCACCTGCTGCTTCCACTGGACATGCACAGTCAGGCAAAGGCTGAAAGTAGTTGAACCTAGGATTAAGTTCTAGCTCTGCTGTTTACTGCTATGTGTCAGGGGGCAAGTTGCATAACTTCCCAGAGCCTAGTTTGACCCATCTGAAAAGTGGGTATAACATGTGCCCCCCAGGATCCTTTGACTACACAGAGACTGGAGTACTGGATAGAACCGCACATGGAAGGGGCAGTGAAGGGGTTCAGAGAGTGTCCATGTTCCTTCTTTGCTCTTCCTTTGGTCCTCTCTTCCCACGGCCCTTAGGAAAATGGATGGTCCAGTGCATCTTTCTGTTTTCTTCCTCCACCTCTCTCTTCCTGGCTCAGTGGTCTTTCACGCAGTTCATTTTGAAGAAAAGAAACATCCTAATCTTGTATTAAGAGGTCTATCTACACTCATTTCTAGATCAAAATTAAATTATGTGAACGTTAAAAAAGAAACACTCTGTAATGAATTTTATAAATGTCCATAATTAAATTGCTTTTCCTAATGCTTAAGTAACTTCCATCTTACAACAAAAATAATGCATTCTTTCCCTACTGCTCACTTATTTCTTCAACAAACATATATTAGCACATCTATGTAGCGAGGCCCTGTTCTAAGTGCCTGTTCCCTTGCAGTTTATATGTTGAAACAGAAAATAAATAAGCTAACAGATAATGAGTAATATCATTTCAGATAACGGTAAGGGCTGTGAAGGAATTAAACTGGACTATGAGATATGATGGGGTCAGAGGCTCTATTTTAATGTTATATGGTCAGATAGGGCATCCTTGAGAATTGAAATTAAGACCAGACTGACAGATTAATTTAACATCTGGAGAAAAAATTTTCTAGATAGAGGAACAGCAAGTAAGAAGGCCTTGGGTTTGATGAAGCTTGAAGTATTCCTGGACTCACAGGTGGTCTAGCTTCAGTGTCATGATCTGAAGGGAGCATGAAACAAGGTGAAAATGATGAGGAATGAAGATGTTATGGACTGAATTGTGTTCCTCCTAAATTCATGTGTTGAAGCCCTAAACACTAATGTGACTATATTTGGAGATAGGATCTTTACAGAAGTAATTAAGGTTAAGTGAGTCTTCCCATAAGGTTGGGAAGAGTAGGACCTAATAGTATTAGTGTCCTTTCAAGACGAGATACCAGAGAGCACTTTAATCACATGAGGACACAGTTGGAAGGCAGCCAGCCATGTGTAAGCCAAGAAGACATTCCTCACCAAGAACTGAACTGGCCGGACCTTTATCGGAGACTTTAGTCTCCATAAGCATAAGAAACTTAATTTCTGTGTTTAAGCTACCCAGGCTGTAGTATTTCGTTGTGGCAGATTGACCTAAGACAGCAGACCATGCTGGGCCACAAGGGCCACAGTAAGAAGCTGGCTTTTAAGAGGGCTATGCTGAGTCCATCTCTTCGCAGCTCACACAAGTCAATTGTTCAGGTTTCAGGAATTTTGTGAGCTGTTAACTGTCAAGTTGGCAGCTAGAAGGTATCCATAATGGGAGTATTTACACCATGGAAATAGGCAAATACTACTAATCAAGTCTCTTCTCTCTCCTCCCAGAAGCCCCTTCCGAGAGAACCAGTTGTCAAATATTTACCAGCACACTAATGAGGCATGTGCAGTTTAAGTTCAATCAGATGTCCCTGGAAGGTTTAAGCAGGATGATGAGTTGACCTAATTTATATTTTGAAATAATCGCTCTGGCTGCTGTGTGGAGAACGGTTCCTGGGGAATAAGAGTGGAAGCCAGAGGACCCAAGAAGAGAGGCTTGAATCCAGATATTATGACCCAAAGTCCAGTGATCATTTTACTGTCACAACTGAGGACTACCTTTAGTAGTCCCTTCCCAAGCCTATAGAATCTCTGCTCCTTTAATCTTTTGCTCAGGTGCCAAATTTCCTAAATCTTCAATCAGAAACCAGCTCTCCTCTGCACCCAAAATTACCATTAGGGTCAGGCTTTACATTTGAGACCCTCAAATAAATCGGAGACTCAAAGACCCTTGGAGAGGCAGGCCCTTTAAGAGCATATGGCTCAGACCTTGTCTCCACCCCCAACCCTACTCAGTGTGGAAACTGAGCCCTGGAGAAGCTTAATGGCTTCCCCATGATAGACAGATGGGTAGGGGAAGCGCACAAGAGACACTGGCTCCTTGTCCAGTGTTGTTTCTGCTACATGGAAAGGCTGAGAGACACTGAATGCAGAAATCTGTCCTACCATTCTTACTGCAGGTAAGACCAATAATAAATGACAATGACAGTAAACTTTTGCAAACTGTAAATTTAAAAAAAAAAAATTTGTAACTTATGACTAACATTGCTTACTCCTACCCTGGAGAGCACTAAGATTGATTTTTGGCTGCTTCTTTTGTATAGATCAGCCCTTGCCCTGCTCCTCTTGGCCTTGTTTGCCTCCTTGGATGAATCATCTGTGACTTCGTCTACATGACCAGAGATGGGACATTTCCAAGAGAATTGCTGGATGCAGATACCTACAAACAGGATCATCTTAATCCTTTTGAGTCCAATGCTGTACCAGCTTTTACATTCCCTTCATCACAACCTATCAAGTCATTTTCAGTTTTCCGGTTGGCTACTCATGTTTCCAATGATATGCATTCTGATCAGCACTCTCTGAGGCCTTTATTAGCATGTTTCCTGTCAGGCCACTTGGAACACATTTAACAACAGCATGGGGAGAAACTGCTCTTATGAAACAACCTGCTTTATACTCCGTCTCAAGAAGATGTATCCTCAATGCTGATACTTTCTCAAACCTTCTAGTTGTTTATGATACGAATGCCAGTAATTTAAAGGTGGCCATAAAGGCAATCAAAGAAACTTTCATCTCTTAATCACAAGAAAACAAAAGAGAGTAGTTAATAACCCACCCCTTTCAAAAGACCTTACAATTATAGACCATAGAAATAAAAGTAACTTAAGTTCATTAGGATGAAACAATTGCATATTTTCCCATTAGTAATTAATCATATCTCTGGGGTTCAAGAGAAATTCTTTACATGATTTTATTCTTTCCATAGACTTATGGTATGTAATTGCAGGAGAAAAAGAATCTGCCATCCGATAAACCCTGAAGGCTTAGACGTTAAGAATTCTGCCTAAGTCCACACAGCTCATGAACACTAAAACAAAGAAGAAACTCAGTCTCCTGTTTCTCAGCCCAGTGCATGCTCACTCAACTCTCATTTTCCCCTCCAGAAAGCTAAGGCTACACCCAGCCCGGTATGTCAGGCTGTTTGCTGCCTCGATGGTGGTACTACCAGCCCAGGGATGGGGCTGAAATTTCATTTTAGCACTGCATTTACCTCCTGGACTCACATGGCTGTCCTCTGTTCCTGGCCAGACTCTGGCCCTCCCTTCCCAAAGCATAAAGCAAGGCAGTGACTCAGAAAGCCTGTGCTAAGTGAGGCAGAAATGGCAAAAGACATTCTGCCCATTGATGAATGCAGCTGACTGCTTCAACACTTCACTCCAAAAACATCTGGATGTGGGCCAGACTTGGTCTACTTGGCCCGTATTCAAATTGCTTTTCTTGTCCTCATGAATCTTGGTTCTATTGATTACAGGGGAAATTGTAGAAAATGAATTGACATACGAAGTTTTCAGGTCATTCTGGCATTTCTAAGGATTGGCATCAAGCTCAGGGTAACAACACAGGCATGAGGTGCTCAGGTGGGAGATGTGAACTGAAAACTCACTTTTTTACCTTTCTCTTTTATAAAATTTTTTATTCTGGTAAAATACACATAACACAAAATTTACCACTTTAACCATCTTTAAGTATACAGTTCAGTGATATTAAGTACATTCCCATGGTTGCACAACCATCACCAACATACATCTCCAGAACACTTTTCATCTTACAAAACTGAAACTCTATACCCATTTAACAATAACTTCCCAATCCCTCCACCCTCCAGCCCCTGGCAATCATTATTCTACTTTCTGTCTCTATGAATTTAACTACTCTGGGTATCTCATAGAAGTGGAGTCATACAGTATTTGTCCTTCTACAACTGGCTTATTTCACTTAGCATAATGTCCTCAAAGTTCATTCAAGTTGTAGCATGTGTCAGGATTTTCTCCATTTTAAGGCTGAATAATATTCCATTGTATGTATATACCACATTTTGTTTATCTATTCATCTATTCAAAGGCACTTGGGCTGCTTCCACATTTTGAGTAGTGTGAAAATGCTTTTTTGGTTATGTACCAGAAGAGGAATAGCTGGTTTATATGGTAATTCTATTTTTAATTTTTGGAAGGACAGCCATACTATTTTCCATAGTGGCTGAGCTGCACTATTTTACATTCCCACCAGCAGTGCACCAGTTTCCAATTTCTACACGTCCTCATCAACACTTGTTAATTTCCATTTTTTAATAGTAGCCATTCTAATTAGCTGAGGTGGTTGAAACCCCACTTTTAATCCATAATCTTCTATTGGATTCTTCCTTCTGGCTCTTCTCAGAGACTTGGCCTTCTAGAGAAGGGACTCAGGTGGGGAATTCTCTCAATGCTGGTATCTGGTCTACAGAGTTCAAGAAAAACCAACACAAACGTCAGCTTTTCTTTCTTAGTAAGGGCTTAACCTATCTGATTTGAATACTTGCCTCAGGGCAGAAGATGTTAAAGGACCACGGTGGAGAAAGTAGCCTATGAAGATGGAGAGTGTGGGATGAAGAACCTAGAGAACACATTGAGTACGGGGAGGCTGGTGAGAGGACCAGGGTGGGTCAGGGGATGGGAAAGAGGAAGGACCAGGAGGTGCTGCCTGAAGGTGGTTATCCCGGACCCTCAGAAGCAGAGTGTGCTGAGACCTGGTGCTGACCAGACTTCCCCAAGACACAGACAAGCACAGGGAAGTTAAACCATAAACCACAGGACTGCCTGAAGATAAAACAGTAACTGAAATTATTTGGGGACCCAGTTATCCTCAGAAGCCTTGGATAGACTTTGGAAAATTATGTCTTTCCAACTATCTGTTCCACATAATGTTCAAGTGATTCTCTTACTTTTGCTTGAAATGACATAGCTTGGGGGTGACCCTAAAATTATATTGTCAGTTTATGCTCTTCTAGAAGATTCCATTTGAATTACTTCCCTAAATCTCAAGTTACTAGATGATATAATGAAAAACTTCTAGGGTTCTCTGGGTGTGCCAGCCATGTTCTGTTTCTCGATCTGCTGCTTACATGTATATATGTTCACTTTGTGAAAATTCACTGAGCTGTGCCTTTTTCTACAAGTTTTATATTAGATTTCAATAAAAAATAAAAACAACAAAACAAGAGATACATGGGTCTTGACACAGCAGGTTCCAGAGAGAGCAGTGCACCATGTGGCACCCACCCCAGTGACAAAGAGGAGTAGAGAGTGACCAGGGAGTGAGGCATGACCACCAACTCCGTAGCTGGCCTCCTAGGGTAGTAGCTAACTCACTCATATCAAGACGTGGTTGGATTAAAGAAACTAAGCAGTGCCATGGAACCTTCATTTCCTGAGTGCAGGCTGAGTGTCGCAGCAGAACCACCTGGCCTGGGTTTGTATTCCAGCTCCACCACATGACCCAACAGCATGACCCTGGGTCAGTGCCTTAAACACCTGGTGCCTCAGTTTCCACATCTCTAAAATAGGGGTAGTGATAGGTTTGACTACATTAGATTTGGATCCATGCCCCACACAGAGCAAGTAGAAAGTAAGGGTTTGGCTCTGTTGTATCTGTGTACCAGGCACTTTAATCCTAACATCAACTGTAAGAAGTGGACTCAGGGAAGAAGTGATTTCAATGAGGCCACATGCCTAGTAAAAGCAGAATTGAGATCTGAACCCCAGGTTTGCCTGGTTCCAAAGCCCACCATCTAAGGCTTCCTGACAAAGGGGGAAAACTCTGTCCCAGAAACCAGGAAAGAGAGGAGATGATCCAAGGAAAATCATTCAAATGTGAGGAAAAATGTAAGGCTTTGGAGTAAGCAAAGGAGATTACTGGATAGCCTTTCAATGGGATGCTGGAATCTTTTCTGATTCTGTGAGGGCTCCATGCCTCTCATTGCCTTTGAGTTATTTTACAACTCTGAAAATTGAAAATAAGGTACAGCAATGCAAAGAATTCTTGTCTAAAGACAAGTAAATAAATTCTTGAACTCCTAAAAAATAATAAAGCAAGTTTCAAGTCCACATACAAGGTTATTTTAACATTCCTTTACCTCATACAAATTTGCGGACCTTTTGACCGCAAAATGAGAACATCTTATCCATGAACTCATTCGATCAATGAGTTAGATAAAATCTTTGACAAGTCTTCCTTTTATGTTTGCATAAGACTCATGATTTTACTGGGTTTTTTTTAAATCTTCTAACACACAGAAGAGGACAAGTTCAAAAAAAAAAAGAGGACAGGTTCAGATTTGTGTCCCATGGTCTCCTGAGGAAGGTCCACTCTTTGCCACAAATGCAGTATTATGATGGACACCCAAGTAGCTTATCTTTATTTTTTTACTTTTTAAAATTATTTATATTTATTATTATATTACCACACAGCTTGGGTAATCTTAATTCTCCGATCAAGAATTAAGCCCGGGCCCTTGGCAGTGAAAGTGCCAAGTCCTAACCACTGGACCACCAGGGAATTCCTGCAAGTAGCGTATCTTTAGATTCAACCATAAATGTTTCTATTTTATGAAAGTCTGTATTTTTTTAAATGACATAAGTTTCTGCCTATAGACACAACTCTTCGAAATATCTTCTAGAGTTTGCCCTTACAAATTACTTTGTCTCTGGTGCTTTAACTCCAGTCAAAGTTGTCCACAGTCTGAGAAACATCTACACTGGACAAGTATATTATTAGACATATCAATGTTCAGGTTCAGGCTTTCCTTTGGAAAATAACTTGTATATTGTAGCTGGAGGATGTTTCCTGAGCTATTATGCCACTAAAACCTCTTAATGAAGAACAATAAATGAAATAGTTGGATAAGGGTGTTGGCACTGTAATGTGGACCCAGGTGAAGGACCTAGAAATATGGATGGAGGCTGCCTTGAAATGACAAATTCTCTGACCAGAGAATCAGGAATGATGAGGTGAATAATTTATTGACCCTGCATTCAGGAGCAGAGGGTAGGCTCAGCCCTCTTGGACATTCCAATCCAGGCCCTGACCATCCTGAGAGAGATTCCTGAGTCCTCAGAATACACCAGGGCCTCTTTCAGCTCCCCATTATGGAAGGAGGGCCAGAGAGCACAGGTCACAGCGCCACTACCCACCTATGCTCAACTGAAGATGTGCCCCTCTCTAGGAGAAACCAGCTGAGACATCTGCCCCTGCCTGAAAGTTCTGGGGTCTACCACCCTCACCCTCATCCGAATTTAGACATTTACTGTCCCTGGCTGGATCTGGCCCCTGGGATGTTCCATGGTGCTGTCTGAAACAAAGGAACAAGATGCTTTTAGAGACAAGGAATACATTGCGCTCACCAGGAGGCACCAGCAGCTCCTAATGGAATCAGCATAGGCCATGACACAGACTCCTTCATTTTAATTCCTGATCTGCTACCAACTGTGAGATCTTAAGCAAGTTGCTTCACCTCTCTCATGAGGCCCACATTTCTTCATCTATAAAGTGCAGATAATACCGTATAGGGGTGTGGTGGCCATACTGAAAGTATGCACAAAGGAAAGTATTATTAAAACACCCAGTATAGGGCTTCCCTGGTGGCGCAGTGGTTGAGAATCCGCCTGCCGATGCAGGGGACACGGGTTCGTGCCCCGGTCCGGGAAGATCCCACATGCCGCTGAGCGGCTGGGCCCGTGAGCCATGGCCGCTGAGCCTGTGCATCCAGAGCCTGTGCTCCGCAAAGGGAGAGGCCACACCAGTGAGAGGCCCGCGTACCGCAAAAAAAAAAAAAAAAACACCCAGTACAATGATTGGTCTGGTAATATGTTGATGCTAGCCTTGAACAGTTTGCATTACTTTCTAAAAATAAAAAGGCTGTTAAGAAAATTTTATGAGAATTCATCTTTCCACTTGTATAATTTTCATAAAAACTCTGGAAATGTTAGCATGTAAAGAATGCCAGATACTCATTTCCTTTATAAATATATCTCAAAACTGAACCCAAGTAAATTATATGCACATGATTAATCACAACCTTTTGTCTCATTAATAAAAGCTTATTGAAATGTGAATTAGGAACATAAGGAGCATCCTTGAACTTTCTGTTCCATTTCTTCAGGCTTAACTGAAGAACCATACAACACTCCCCCGTCCCTGAACTAAATTCAAAGGAAGAGACAGAATAGAGAATGAGCCAAACCCCAAGACTTGAGGATGCCCATGCTTAAAATGTTGGAGAAGAATGCTCCAAGTCATTGCCACTCAAAAAAAATAAAAATTAAAACTACTAGAATAGCTAAAATTACAAGGGCTGAAAATACCAAATGTTGATGAGGATGTGAAGTAACTGAAACTCTCATAAATTGCTGGTGGGAGCATAAAATTGTACAACTTTAGAAAGGTTATTTTCTTTCAGGCTCCGGAAGCACAGGCCCAGCGGCCATGGCTCATGGGCCCAGCCACTCCACGGCATGTGGGATCCTCCCGGACCGGGGCACGATCCCGCGTCCCCTGCATCGGCAGGCAGACTCTCAACCACTGCGCCACGAGGGAAGCCCAGGTTATTTTCTTATACAGTTCAGCATGTACCTGTTGCACATCTGCACCAAAGTGTTTGCTCAAAAGAAATGAAAATGTATATCCACAAAAAGACTTGTGTAAGAAATTCATAGCAGTTTATTCATAATGATCAAAAGCAGAACACAATACAAATTTCTACCTCCAGGAAAATGAATAAATGAACTGTGTTATAAGATGGATACTACTCAGCAATAATCATCAACAAACCACTGATAGATGATGTATGAATTTCATAGATACTATGCTGAGTGAAATAAGCTGGTCATAAAAGAGTAGACAATGTATGAATCTATTTACGTGAAGTTTTACAAAAGACAAAACTATCTATAGTGAAAGAAATCAGAAAAGTGGTTTACTCCTGAGAGGCATGATGGGACTTTCTGGGGTGATGGAATGTTCTATGCCTCAGTAGGAGTATGTGTGTGTTCCTGTGCCAAAATATATCAGATTGTACACTTATGATATGTGCATTTTACCCTATATAAATTTTACCTAAAAAATGACTGAAAACAAATGCTGAACTACAGTTAGTAGACTGCATTTCTCAGTTCATGGGTAAGTAACTCTGAAACTACTTTCTGTGTATCCTAGTTTTGAGTAAATGAGTAAATTTTTTAAAACGACTCAGGGCCAGATTTCTTACTATCAGGGAAAAGAGTTACAAACATGGATAAAGGAAACATTAGCATATTCTCTGAGGTTATAGATTGAAATTGGAGGTATCTGTATGAACTCATGCTTTCTAACAGATAAACAGGTATATAAATAATTTTCTAGCTCTGTCCACTGAGAGCACTTAAAGCAATGACACCCCAATAGCAATGAACACATCTAGAACTTATGTCTTATTTTCTAGCTACTATTCTTCACTAAAATGACCAGGGATCCTTGGAGAAAAGCCTTGTATTCCATAACTAGAGCATGAAAAGCACAAGATGAGCCTGGGACATCTTTTTGTACCAGAAACTAAGGAGATGCTCAATGAGTACTTGGGGAAATGACCCAGGATCAGCTCAGAGGAACTTCTACTGGCCAAATCTGCAACAATTTTAGCATCAATAATAAAAGTGCCTATATTCCACTGTATAAAATAAGAATCCATAAGATCACACAGTTATGAATAGATACATATATACATTCATAAGTAGGGGAATGGATAAAACTCTTCCGAATAGAAAAATGCTAATAAATACAGAAGGAATGGTAGAATTAAAAAATCATCAAAGGATACTAAAACTAGTTTGGTAAGGGTGAAAACTTAATTAGGAACAGGTATTTATCTAGTCTCAAAGTATTTCCTAGCAAATTATTTACTTCTTACAAAGGGAAAAATGGTAACTTTATGGTGGAGAAATTTGGCAGACACCACCTGTTCCAGTTACTCGGGCTATATAACAAATTATCCCCAAACTCACCACCATTAATCAGCCATTCATTATGCTCATGGATTCTGGGGTTTAGGAATTTGGACAAGGTACATCAGTAAGGGCTTGTCTCTGCTCCATGATGTTGGATTTCTCAGCTGGAAAACTTGAAGTCTAAAGGCTAGAATCTTCTGAAGGCTCCTTTACTCACATACATCACCTACTTGATGTCTGTTACTGGGAGCCTCAGAACTTCTACATGTGGCCAGTTGGGCTTCCTTACAGGATGGTGGCTGCCTGGATTCACTATTGTACAGTTACTACTTCTCACTTTGTTATTAATAAGTAGCTTATAGGGAGATAGTTTGAGACTGTATAAATACTGTATCTCAATCATGACTTTTCCACTACTTTTAGCATCTACTGATGATTTTTGCCTGCAACAATTGTAACTGTAGTATTGTTGCAAACTCTATTTTTAAATGCCAGTTTACTTCACAGACATCTACCTTTCTTCAAGAAGTCCAAAATCCAAACAGAGCAATTCTTAGAAGCATAGAACCATTTGGCTGGCTCACAAGCCTTCACCTTTGAAAAAGTCCCTTGGTTTTTCTAGGTTGACAGTCTTTGCTAATCTCATAGGTTTTTAAAAAGATATCTCATCATATGTTTAATTGAATTTCTATTTTTTGAATTGTTTTAGAAAGACTTTATTTTTTAGAAAAGTTTTAAGTTCACAGCAAATTGTGGGAAATAGAGAGTTCTCATTTACCTCCTATATCACAACCACACAGTCTCCTAAACTATCAACATTCCCCACCAGCGTAGTAAGTACATGTACTACAACCACTGAATGTGCACTGACACATCATCATCACCCAAAGTCCACAGTTTACATTAGGGTTGACTCTTAGTGGTATTTGTTCTACGGGTTTGGACAAATGTATAATGACACGTATCCACCACTATAGTATCATACAAAGTATTTTCACTGCCCCAAAAAGCTTCTGTTCTCTCCCTCCCCAATAACCCCTGGCAACCACTGATTCTTTCACTGTCTTCATAGTTTTGCCTTTTCCAGAATGTCATAGAGCTGGAATCATACAGTATGTAGCCTTTATAATCTAGCTTCTTTCCCTTAGTAAAACGCATTTAAGCTTCTTCCATGTCTTTCATGGCTTCGTAGTTTTTTTTTTCCCTTTTAGTGCTGAATAATATTTCATTGTCTGGATGTACCACAGTCTATTTATCCATTCACCTGCTGAGGGACATACTGGTTGCTTCCAAACTTTGGCAATTTTGAACAAAGCTGCTATGAACATTTGTGTGCAGGTTTTTGTGTGGACATAAGTTTCAACTCCTTTGGGTAAGTATCAAGGAGCACAATTGCTGGACTGTATGGTAAGACTATGTTTAGTTTTGTAAGAAACCACCAAACTGTCTTCCATAGGGATTATACCATTTTACATTCTCACCAGTAATGAATGAGAGTTCCTGATGCTCCACACTCTCCCAGCATTCAGTGCTGTCATTGCTCTGGATTTTAGCCATTCTAATAGGTGTGTAGTGGTATCTCCATGTTTAAGTGAATTTGTTTAAACTGAAGTATAGTTGATTTACAGTACTGTGTTAGTTTCATGTGTGCAGCAATGTGATTCAGTTATATAATATATTTTTAGATTATATTCAATTATAGATTATAAGATATTGAATATAATTCCCTGTGCTATATAGTAAAACCTTATCGCTTATCTATTTTATGTAGTTTGTATCTGTTAATCCCAGTCTTAATTTAACCCTCTCTTCCTCACTTTCCCCTTTGGTAACCACAAGTTTGTTTTCTATGTCTGTTAGTCTGTTTCTATTTTGCATATAGATTCATTTGTATTATTATTTAGATACCACATATAGGTGATGTCATACAATATTTGTCTTTCTCTGTCTGACTTACTTCAGTAAGTATAATATTCTCTAGGCCCATCCATGTTACTGCAAATGGCAATATGTCATTTTTTATGGCTGAGTAATATTCCACTGTGTGTATATGTATGCATATATATACATATGCCACATCTTCTTAACCCAATCATCTCTTGATGGGAACTTGGGTTGTTTCTATTCTTGGCATTCTTAGCATTTCTATTATTATACATTGAAGTTGAACATCTTTTCATGTTTGAATCATTTATATTTCCTTTTTTGATAACTTTATTCTTATTTGCCTATTTCATATTTACTTGCAGAAGTTTTTTTTACATATGAATAAATAACGTTGGAATAAACAAATATATTATGGAAGATAGCCCCTTATCAGTTACACAGGTTGTAAGAGTTTTTCCCAGTTTTGTGTGGCCCTTTCTCTTTTAATTTTGTTTGAGTATTCTTTTTTATGCATGATTTTTTGTTGTTTCTATGCAGTAGAATTTACCAATTTGTGTTTGTGTGTGTATGTGTGTGTGTTTTCTTAGAAGACCCTTTCTGCTATTATTAAATTGCTCATATTCTCACATACTACTTTTATTATTTCATTCTTTATGTTTCTCTTTTTTTGCCTACTTGGAATTTAATATGGTATTGAAAGTGAGAGATCCAATTTTTTTTTCATATAGTGATCTAGTTGCCTGAAAACCACTGAATGAATAATTTACCTTTTCCCTAACCTATGCAAATATTATGTAATAAATTCCCATATGTATTTGTCTTACTTTCTAGTCTATATTAACGATCTAGTCATGCAATTTCACCAGGTTATCTTAATTATTGTAGATTTATAACATTATAATGTCTAGTAAGACAAGTATCTCTTCATTACTCATTTTTTTCCACAATTTTTTCTCCAAGAATATTCTTATTTCTTTCTTTCTTTTTTTTTTTTTTTTTTGGCTGCACTGTATGGCATGCGGGATCTGAGTTCCCCGAACAGGGATTAAACCCATGCCTCCTGCAATGAAAGCGTAGAGTCTTAACCACTGGACCGCCAGGAAAGTCCCACTTATTTCTTTTTCATGTGACCTTAGACTCAGTTTATAAGCATACAGTGTGAGTTTTATCGTGAAAGTAATATATTTCTGGATTAATTTAGGGAGACTCTACATCTTTTGATACGGATGTATAAGTATCAAAGTCTTCTCAAGTATACAGAGCTCAAACACAGCAGACCTTTTTAATGCTCAAGGCTTTTTTTTTTAAACATCTTTATTGGAGTATAACTGTTTTACAATGATGTGTTAGCTTCTGCTTTACAACAAAGTGAATCAGTTATACATATACATATGTTCCCATATCTCTTCCCTCTTGCGTCTCCCTCCCTCCCACCCTCCCTATCCCACCCCTCTAGGTGGTCACAAACCACCCAGCTGATCTCCCTGTGTTATGTGGCTGCTTCCCACTAGCTATCTATTTTACATTTGGTAGTATATATAAGTCCATGCCACTCTCTCACTTCGTCCCAGCTTACCCCTTCCCCTCCCCGTGTCCTCAAGTCCATGCTCTACGTCTGCGTCTTTATTCCTGAACTGCCCCTAGGTTCTTCAAAGCCATTTTTTTTTTTAGATTCCATATATATGTATTAGCATACGGTACTTGTTTTTCTCTTTCTGACTTACTTCACTCTGTAGGAC
>NC_041224.1:87807516-87808470 GCF_002837175.3 Physeter macrocephalus
AGCTGCATGAGCTGCTTGTAAATTTTGGAGATTAATCCTTTGTCAGTTGCTTCATTTGCAAATATTTTCTCCCATTCTGGGGGTTGCCTTTTGGTCTTGTTTATGGTTTCCTTTGCTGTGCAAAAGCTTTTAAGTTTCAGTAGGTCCCATTTGTTTATTATTGTTTTTATTTCCATTTCTCTAGGAGGTGGGTCAAAAAGGATCTTGCTGTGATTTATGTCATAGAGTGTTCTCCTTATGTTTTCCTCTAAGAGTTTGATAGTGTCTGGCCTTACATTTAGGTCTTTAATCCATTTTGAGTTTATTTTTGTGCATGGTGTTAGGGAATGTTCTAATTTCATTCTTTTAAAGGTAGCTGTCCAGTTTTCCCAGCACCACTTCTTGAAGAGGCTGTCTTTTCTCCACAACAAAAACACAAATATGTTTTTGATATATATCTATTTAGATGATTACATTTATTTGGGGGGTATTTTATCTGTTTTGTCACTATTGCAAATTAATTCTTTTCTCCCATCTTCTGATTGCTGCTCGTATATAGTTAAATATTTATAAATAGTTATATAGTTCATAAGTTCCCTAAGTTTATATCACTTAATGAAGGAAGAAAATTTTATTTCTTTCTGTATCAGTCACCAACACACAGTAGTAGAAAATGAATCTAGGTCTACATACAAAAGCTAAAGAACATTTTGTGTCCTCTTGTTATCCAATCTTAAAACAACCTCGAGGGAGATGTTACGATAATCCACATTTTACAAGAAATATGAGATCAGTGCAGTTTGATGGCTCACCCCAGCCCCACAAAATCAATGAGTCTGTTCAGGCAGCTTACACAACTTTCTCCGTCCATCTTCAACTGGTTCAAGAAGTCACCCCCCGGGCTTCCCTGGTGGCGCAGTGGTTGAGAGTCCGCCTGCCGATGCAGGGGACACGGGTTCGTGCCCCGGTCCGGGG
>NC_041224.1:87808577-87854001 GCF_002837175.3 Physeter macrocephalus
GGAGCCTGTGCTCCGCAACGGGAGAGGCCACAACAGTGAGAGGCCCGCGTACCGCAAAAAAAAAAAAAAAGAGAGCAAAAGTTTTACAGACAGGAAAAGGCTAAAAATGAGTTCAGCACCACAAAACCAGCTTTAAAAGAGTGTTTAAAAGACTTCTCTAAATGGATTAGACTCCCAATAACTAGAAATATGAAAATTTCATTAGCAAAGGAAAAAAATCTCATTAGTAAAGGCAAATATACAGTAAAGGTAGTAGATAAACCACTTATAAAGCTAGTGAGAATTCCAAAGACAAAAGTAGTAAAATCTTCTATATCTACAATAAGTAGTTAAAGGATATGAAAAACAAAAGGATCTAAAATATAGTTCAAAAACAGTAAGTGGGGTGGTGGTGCGGGGGGGAATGCCAGGTTGTTAAAATGTGTTCAAACATAAGAGATCAGTAACTTAAAATAATCATGTATTTACATAGATTGCTATATTTAAACCTCATGGTAACCACAAACCAAAAAATCTATAATAGATACACACACTCGAAACGACAGGAATCCAAACATAATACTACATATAATCATCATATCAGAAGGGACGAGAGCAAAAGAAGAAGAAAGGAACAAAAGAGAACCATAAAAACAACCCCCAAACAATGCACGAAATGGTAACAAGCACATACCTATCAATAATTACTTTAAACGTAAATGGACTGAATGCTCCAATCAAAAGACACAGAGTGGCTAAATGGATCCAAAAACAAGACCCACATATATGCAGCCTACAACAGATTCATTTCATCTCTAAAGACACATGCAGCTTGAAAGTAAGGGGATGGAAAAGATATTCCATACACATAGAAATGAAAAGAAAGGTGGGGTAGCAATATTTATATCAGACAAAACAGACTTTACAACAAAGAATGCAACAAGAGACAAAGAAGGACATTACTTAATGATAAATGGATCCATACAACAAGAGGATATAACAATTGTAAATACATATGCACGTAAAAAGGAGGACCTAAATATACAAAGCAAATATTAACAGACATAAAGGGCGATTAATCTACAAAACAAGGGGACTTCCCTGGTGGCAGAGTGGATAAGACTTCACGCTCCCAATGCAGGGAACCTGGGTTTGATCCGTGTTCAGGGAACTAGATCCCACATGCATGCCGCAGCTAAGAGTTCATATGCCACAACTGAGGAGGCTGTGTGCTGAAACTAAGGAGCCGGCGAGCCCCAACTAAATGATCCCTGGAGCCACAACTAAGGAGCCCACGTGTACTACTAAGACCTGGTGCAACCAAATAAACAAATAAATAAATATTTTAAAAATCTACCACAGAAGAGGCAAAAATGTACAATGGGGAAAAGACAGCCTCTTCAATAAATGGTGATGGGAAAAATAGACAGCTACATGCAAAAAAATCAAACTGGACTACTTTCTGCACCACATACAAAAATAAATTCAAAATTGATTAAAGACTTAAATCTAAGACCTGAAACTATAAAACTTCTAGAATAAAACATAAGCAGTATGCTCTTTGACTTCAGTCTTAGTAATATTCTTTTGGATATGTCACCTCAGGCAAGGGATACAAAAGCAAAAATAAAGAATAGGGACCATAGCAAACTAAAAATCTCTTGTGCAGCAAAGGGAACTATCAACAAAACAAAAAGACTACTGAATGGGAGAAGATATTTTCAAATGACATATCTGACAAGGGGTTAATATCCAAAATATACAAAGAACTCATATAACTCAAAAAAAAATAAATAAATAAAACCTACTTAAAAATGGGCAAAGACATTTTGCCAAAGAAGATATACAGATGACCAACAGGCACTTGAAAAGATGCTCAACATCACTAACCATCAGGGAAATGCAAATAAAAACCACAATATCACCTCACACCTGTCAGAATGGCTATTATCAAAAAAACAACAAATAACAAGTGTTGTCAAGGATGTGGGGAAGAGGGAACCCTCATGCACTGTTCGTGGGAATTTAAAGTGGTACAGCCACTATGGAGAATAGTATGGGGATTCCTCAAAAAATTAAAAATAGAGCTACCATATCATCCAGCAATTCCACTTCTGGGTATTTATTCCAAGAAAACAAAAAACTAATTAGAAAAGATATATGCACCCCTTTGTTCACTGTAGCCAAATTATGGAAACAACCTAAGTGCCCATCAATAGACGAGGATAAAGAAGGGGTGTGTGTGTGTGTGTGTGTGTGTGTGTGTGTGTGTGTGTGTGTTTAATGGAATATTGTTAAGCCATAAAAAAGAATGAAATCTTACCATCTGCAGCAGAATGGATGGACCTAGAGGGTATTATGCTAAGTGAAAATAAGTTGGACAGAGAAAGAGAAATACTCATGATTTCACTCATATGTGGAATTTAAACACCAAAACAAATGAACAAACGAAGTCAAACAGAAATAGAGTCGTAGATACAGAGAACAAACAAATAGTTGTCAGAGGGGAGGAGGTTGGGGGGAAGAAAGAAATAGGTGAGGCAGATTAAAAGGTACAAACTTTCAGTCACAAAATACATGAGACATGATTATGAAATGTACACTTGGGGTATACAGTCAGTAATTATGTAGTATCTTTGTATGGTGACAGATAACAGCTAGATTTATCATGGTGATCATTTCTAACTGTATAAAAATATTGAATTACTATGTTATATCTAGATACCAACATACTGTTGTAGATCAATTATACTTCAAAAACAAAGAAACAAACTCACACAAAAGAGATCAGATTTGTGGCTACCAGAGGTGGGGGTCTGGGAGAGGGGTGAATTAGATGAAGGTGGTCAACAGCTACAAACTTCCAGTTATACGATAATAAGGACTAGGGATGTAATGTGTAACATGATAAAGATAATTAATACTTCTGTACATTATATATAAAAGTTAAGAGAGTAAATCCTAAGTGTTCTCAGCAAAAGGAAAAAATATATTTTTTCTATTTCTTTAGTGTTGTATCTCTACAAGATGATGGATGCTCACTAAACCTATTTTGATAATCATTTCAGGATGTATGTAAGTCAAATCATTATGTTGTACACCTGCTGTATGTCAATTAAATCTCAGTAAAACTAGAAAAAATATATCTGCATTCCGATTTAAAAAAAAAAAAAAAGAATCATCAAATCAAACTGAAAATTGTCCTCCACAGGAGACTGGCTGCTGTGGGGAGCTTGGTTGCTGAATGGCACCTAAGCCTATTTCTGGTGGCAACTACTATGTCTGTCCTCTCTTTTCTCCCTGCTTCCCTATTCCTTCTCTTTCTCCTCTCCCTTTTTCCTTCCTCTCCTATTCTTCTTTCCTACTCACTCTGACATTGGCCCCCACGTACACTGCTTCATCTAGCGTGGTGCAAGAGATTTTAAGCCTCATCAAAGCCAATAGAAAAAGACTGTCCTGAGTGAGTTACATTGAATTCAACAGACAACTTTATGGGAGGCTCTGAGATTGCGTCAATGATGCCCATAAAACACCTTCCTACTGGAGAAGCTTACCCTTTTGGGGAAGTAATTTTGAGCAAGGAAAGGGGTTGGGGGATGCTTTTTTTTTTTTTAGTTGATTTATCCACCAGGGAAAAAGACTGCCTAAACAAAATCAGCTGATGAAGTCACAGAATGACTCCACCTCTGGAATGAGCTTCATTTTCATGTATTTTGTAAGAAATTTAGCTCTCAGTTGAGAATTCAGTCATTCTACCTACTTAGCGGCAAGATGATATGGTTCTATTTTTTTTGAAGTACCTAGGGGTAAGACGGGAATAAAGACATAGACCTATTAGAGCATGGACTTGAGGATATGGGGAGGGGGAAGGGTAAGCTGTGACAAAGTGAGAGAGTGGCATGGACATATATACACTACCAAATGTAAAATAGATAGCTAGTGAGAAGCAGCCGCATAGCACAGGGAGATCAGCTACGTGGTCTGTAACCACCTAGAGGGGTGGGATAGGGAGGGTGGGAGGGAGGGAGACGCAAGAGGGAAGAGATGTGGGAACATATGTATATGTATAACTGATTCACTTTGTTATAAAGCAGAAACTAACACACCATTGTAAAGCAATTATACTCCAATAAAGAAGTTTTAAAAAAAGAAAATAATAAGAAGCACAATCTAGTCATATATTAAAAGGCTAATACCAAAAAAAAAAAAAAAAGATGATATGGTTCTATCAGACCAAGAGTCTAAACAAACGTGAGATTCTACCAAGGTGAGAAATGCTGCACTTCAAGCCAAAAGATCTCTCTTGGGCTTGATTGTTTTGACTTGTAACTACAAATTTGTCTAAGTGTCCAATCACATTATCAAACAAAGCACCCATCTCTACAGTACAGCATCCTCTGAAGCAACAGGAGTCCTAGATGTACCTTTGGGGGATTCTCTAATTTTTCGGCCACTCTGATTTCCACAGGACTTTAAATTACTTCCCCTGAGATCAAGCAACACAAGATGGTTTTGGAAGAGCTGAACTCAGTGCATTATAAAGTCACCAGCATGGTGACTGAAGTTCCTCCTGTTGCCAGCATCGCAATCCTGCTGCTCACTGGCTTTCTTCTTTGTTTGGAATTATAAAAACACATCCTCAATACCAGGTAAGTCAGTCATTTAGTTCTGTATCTAAGGAGAGTGTTTCCTTGGGCTTTTGGTCCATGAGGGTAAAGGAAATTTGCAAAACAGCGAAGAGTAAACCTGAGGAGATGGCTGAAGCCCACAGCATATTAGCAAATGAATTCAGGTGAATATTTTTCTACCAATTATCTGTACATGTTAAATGAAAGCACTAAAAAATATACTAGATAACCCCTTCCAGTCGGCATTTTGTTTTGGTAAGATGCATACAGGTCTTTTGTCTCCTTAGGTAGGTTTATTCCTAGACATTTTATTCTTTTTGTTGCAGTGGTAAATGGGAGTGTTTTCTTAATTTCACTCTCAGATTTTTCATCATTAGTGTATAAGAATGCCAGAGATTTCTGTGCATTAATTTTGTATCCTGCTACTTTGCCAAATTCATTGATTAGCTCTAGTAGTTTTCTGGTAGCATCCTTAGGATTCTCTATGTATAATATCATGTCATCTGCAAATAGTGACAGCTTTACTTCTTCTTTTCCTATTTGGATTCCTTTTATTTCTTTTTCTTCTCTGATTGCTGTGGCTAGAACTTCCAAAACTATGTTGAATAAGAGTGGTGAGAGTGGGCAACCTTGTCTTGTTCCTGATCTTAGTGGAAATGGTTTCAGTTTTTCACCATTGAGAACAATGCTGGCTGTGGGTTTGTCATATATGGCCTTTATTATGTTGAGGAAAGTTCCCTCTATGCCTACTTTCTGCAGGGTTTTTATCATAAATGGGTGTTGAATTTTGTCGAAAGCTTTCTCTGCATCTATTGAGATGATCATATGGTTTTTATTCTTCAATTTATTAATATGGTGTATCACATTGATTGATTTGTGTACATTGAAGAATCCTTGCATTCCTGGAATAAACCCCACTTGATCATGGTGTATGATCCTTTTAATGTGCTGCTGGAAGATGGACTTGGCACAAGTATCCTTTAAAGTAAGTTTAAGATGGAGTAGAGCAAAGTAAAATTCCAGGTTTTTTTTTTTCATTCAAATTCATTCCAATTTTTCTCTAAAGGGGAAAATGTCTCTGGAATACCTTCTGTACTCCTTTCTGTCTCCCTCCCACTTTGCCTCATCCATGTCCTCTGCCCTCTCCCTTTCTTGAACCTATTCCTTCTCTTTATCCCATTCTTTATTTTCTTTTATTTTTGGGCATGGTGGTGATGTTGGTGCCACCACAAGGGCTGGATGGGACCTGGACAGTGGAAGAAAAATGGGGATCACTATAGTTGCCTTGAAAACCTAAAAGAAACTTCCACAAGCTCTGTGGATCAATCAAACGTAGAGTATAGTATAATTATCCAGATAATTCCAGTAGAAACCCCATCACTCCACACTACCAGATTAACTCAGAATTCTCAGAAATATCAGATGGTTTTTTAGTTTTCAGGGAAAACTCCTCATAGCAGGCATCTGTCCCCAGTTCCATAAGATATCCGATAAGGCTTTATTTCAAGAGCAGAGTCATTACACACTTTCAAGCGCCGTGGTCCTCTTCACAGAGTGATGTCAAGTGGGAGTGTGGCGCTGCTGCAGACTGCCCTGGGTCTGGATTCTCTATCGTTTTCCAGAGAACTGACTGTCTCTCTGCCCAATTCAGCCTGGTATTTTAGTTTACTTTAAGGCCCAATGGAATGGAATGTTTACTTTGTTTTGTTCTCTACTCCTGATGGGGGTCTGAAGGAAGACTGTTCCACAGTCTTTTAACTTGAACCCCTTCCCCACCACTGCTCCTTCCTCACTGGATTTCTCCTCCCCCAGTGGGTGCCCAAGTCAGGGTCCGTGAAAGGTGGAGGTGAGGGAGGAGGTATTTTTTAAGAAGTCTCCCCAGATGTTTATGTTGCAGGTGATGGTAGAACTCCCTTGGACCTTTGGGGAGGGGCAAACACAAGAACTGGCATCCTTGAAGCCCTGGACCAGGAGCCTAGGTGGTAGCTCACTCTGTCTACCACCTCTGGGCTGGGGACATCATGCTGTCATACACTGATAGTCTACGACACTATCACATAGTCCTGTGGTTCTCAGCCCTGCCTGAGGAGGGTCCCCATGTGGGTTTTTTGTTTTTTTAACATCTTCCCAGGTGGCTTTCCTGAGCAGTCAGGGTTGAGAGCCAAGGAATGGAGCCCAGCCCGTTCATTTGACACAAGGGGAAACTGAGCCTCAGAGAAGGGCTCTGCCTTGTCCAGGCAAACCGTTGTGACAAGTATGAGTAACTGTGGAGTTCAAACTCCTCATTTCACGGGGGAGGGGTTAAAGCCACAGAAGGGAGATGGCTTGCCAGCATCTCAACTGGAAGGAAAGTGGCAATAGGGGGAGCAGGGGAACCACCAGGAAGACCTAAATCCCAGGTAGATGATCATTTTGCTACCAGGGAGCTTCTAGTTCCATGCTTTCCTTGGGAAAATGTGAGGTCTGGTCAGAACCTTCTAGTTCTAGAAAGCTCTGGCCCAGGCTGAGATCCCGCGACTCCTGGTTGAGGAAGGGAAGGTAAGGACACTGGCCTTGTTGGATGGGTCTTGCTGACCAATACTTCGGAACTCCTTTTGCCAGATCCCTCCAATCACTGGCTCTCTGGGTTCTTAGCTTTATACATATGGGGAATCTCAGGGTCAGTGAAGCCAAAAGAGTTGAGAGGGTACAATGAGCCAAAGCCCTCTAGTAAGTTACAGTTTTCAAAGCAGTTTCACACCCACTTTCTCTTGTGAACCTCTGGGCACTCTGGTGAGTTGAGTGTGTTGATGCCTATTTTACAGATGAAGAAACTGAGACTTAAAGAGGCTAGGTGTCCATAACTAGTTAAGTGATGAACCTGGGACTCAAATCTAAGCTTCTTAAACCCACACTTACTGAGAGGCCCTGCATTGCCAGGTGATGGGGACGGGGGATCAAGGAGTGTGCAAAGGTGACACACATAGGCAGAGGACTTAGAGCCAGCGAGGGCCGTGAGGGTTCGGAGAGGAAAGAATCATCCCTATTTGGGGGTTTTGTAAGCTTCAATTTGGGGAAACTGCCCCAGTTCACTGATCTCTGCCAGGACTACAGTTACCTGGCGCCTGGCAGCTCTCCCTTCCCCAAGGATACAGGGCGATGCCCAACCTTGCACGTGGGTCCTCTCCCCCAGAGGCCCTCTCTGCCCTGGGCACCACATTCCTTATGGGAGCACTGGGAATAAAGGACATGGCAATAGTCTTCTTTTGCCCATTAAAAATACAGAAAATGCACAAATAAACGTCATCACAGACCAGGACAAGAAGTAGGATGTTAGCAGCATCCTAGAAGCTCCTCTTGTGCCTTTTCAATCATACCCTCTCTCAACTCCAGAAGTAAACAACCTTCTATTTCTTAACAATCGCTCCCCTGCTTTTTTATAGATTTTTCACCTAATTTCATATTCCAAACAACGTACTTTAGTTTTGCCTGGTTTTACATGCTTTAGCAATAGAATCCTACATTCTTCTTCTACCTTGCTTTTTTGCTCACTTTTTTGCCTGTGGGTTTCATCCAGGTCGTGGCGTGCAGCTGCAGTTTATATGGTATGCAGTTATATGAACACCCCATGGTTTAATCTCCCATTCTTCTGTTGATGGACACTTAGGGTGTCCCCAGCTTGGGGCTACTGTGAACAGTGCCGCTATGAACATTCGTGTACACAGGATTCTCTAGGGTGTACACCCAGCATGGAACATAACAGCTTCTTGATTAGCACAGAGAGTGGGAGGCCCCAGCTGTTGGCTTCATGCAGACCATCTCTGCACAAAAATGCAGTGAAGTATTTACTGCTCCTCTGAGGGTGTGCAAGAGACTACTGCACTCACACATGCCTAGACGAGCATTCCCAAATCTGAGAAGCAGAAAGCAGTGTAATGTGGACACAACCAGAGTATTTCCCTAATATTCTAACAAAATTTCTCCCCTCCTAGAGCATTCTTCTCTCCAGCTAGAAGGTATAAGATATACATGTAACTGAAAGGATGATATTGTATGATAACTATTTCATTTTGTGCTTTTTTTCACATTCCTTTTTCCCTGCCCAGGATCTGATGGGGACCTAGTTATACTTATCATACCATCACAGGTCTAACTTGGAGCTATATCTATACCTAGAAGGGTCTCAGTGTTTGTTGGATGAATTAAGCTGACATAAGATGGATCGCTAAGGACTCAAATCTCTAATTCTCTCTGGTTAGAACACTCAGGTTCTCAACTCCTAAGGGAGTTAAACACAATCACAATCTCCCTTTTTCAGGAGATACAGCTCTCCACTTTCATATTTTAAATTAGAATGGTGGTTCCTAAATACTAAGACTTTCTACATGGAACGAAACTTTTTCATAAAAACTGAAAAGTGAAGCCTTGATTTGTATGTCTTTGTTCCTCATGGCCCTAGCATATGAAGTAAATGTTTGTTGAATAAGTCTATTCCCAAATAGACAGACGTTTGACTTCAAATGGACTAAATGTATGAGAAATAATATATTTTTCCATTTTTATCAAAATGTAAATGCACCTAAAATATTCTAAATAAGGATAACATTTAAAACTTCATGCTTTACACAACTCTAATTAACTTTTAAAATTCATTCAGGAAATATTTATTGACAGTCTACAATGTTTCAAGCTGTAAATATTTAGCAAAGTATTTTGTTATTATGCATAATATGTCAGTTGATAAGAGGTCAGTATATCTGATGATATTTTAAGGAAATATGTATACAATCAAATCAGCTTGCTTAACTCTTTTAAGAACTTAATGAAATTATTTTAATATAAAGTCAGTCATCTATTCATAGTACTATTAGAACAATCCTAAGATTAAGACACCCTGACCAAAGAAACTAAAATTCGTTTTGGTTCTGTAGACATTAACAAAGACCTTCACTTTAGAGACAAAAAAGCAGACAGTCTTGTCCACATTAACCCAGGTACTTCAGATTAAGGAGTAATCCTTATTTGTCAAATTTGGGGTTAAACTTCCAATTTAGATGATTCATGCAAAAACTGAGGTTATGCAGATTATTCCAGAACTCCAGACCAGGCAGTGAGAGTACTGTACTGTCTCAGACAGTTGTGTGAGTTTTGGCTCCACAACTATTTCACTGACAGAACGGAATTAAAGGAGTAAGATATAAAAATGGTATAACTTTACAATAAAACTCCTAAAACCATTCCAACAAGCTTTTGACTAACTTTTCACCACCACCACTAAAATCAAGCTGCCAAGTTTGCTCTCTGATACAAGCAACAGCAACTCCCCTGGCTGTTCACCAGATTCACACTCCTCACAATTCTGTCATCGTCTGCGTCAGCAAGGGTGTAAGGACCACGGCTCTTCACTAAAACCACATCACTGGACTCAGACTCTGATCCACACACTGATCAGACCCACTGGTCATTCCTCAATGCTTAGCTTTATTTTGTCTCATGAGATTTAGCTTAAGATTCTCTTCTTAAACCAAATCCTTTTGAAGGAAAAAAAAGAGGAATGGGTGTTTTTTGTTTGGACATTGTCTTTGCAGACCACGTTTCTCACAGTTAAACAGATGACACCAAAACCACAAACTAATTCAAACCCACCCATTCCGTTGACTGGTGCTTTCAAACCCAAAGTTTTCAGACAAAACTAGGCAGCCAGACAGACCTGTCAGCTTGTCACTTGTCCTGGTTTTCATGCCTGCTACCAGAGGGACTGACTGACTTGTATTTGAAACTCATTGACACCATTTAACACAGCAAGAATAGACAACTACTCCAGTCCATTCAGAATGAAATGATTAAGATCAAATGGAAATGGAGTACTGTGTATTCTGGAATACTTTTTACTCGGAGCTGTGAAGAGCCTCATGTTATGCTTATGTTGTTTTTTAAATCTTTTTCCTTTTTTCTTTTTAAGTAATTCACCTATATGTCAGAAGATTAAAAGAACATTTAGATTAAAAAGAGAACAAGAACAGCAGTAATTTAAAGCAATTGCTGCTTCTGGTGTTGAGGAAATACTGATTATAATCTGATGACTTTCCTAGGTCCTGGCTATTTTCTGGGAATTGGGCCCCTCATTTCCTACTGCAGGTTCCTCTGGATGGGATCGGCAGTGCCTGCAATTATTACAATAAGACATATGGAGAATTCATGAGACTGGATATATGGAGAGGAAACTGTCATTATTAGCAAGTAAGTCTGTTAATAATCAGACATATTTTTAATATCAAGCCTGGGATTTTTCCTTTTAAAAAACAAACTGATTTTGATATCTTGCTGTCTTTGTTTCAAAGACTATGTTTTTACTACTTAAAGGAAGGTGAGTGATTTCCAGGTAAAAATCTAAAACTGTAGACAAGTGGAATAATTGGGCTTTGCTTGAAGCCAAAGGTGCATAGATAAAGAACTCTGGAAAGTTGAGAAATCATTCAAAATCTCCCTGAGCAGTGAATGTAGAAACTTAGATCCAGGTGATTTGGCTTTGACAAAACGTACTTAGAGAGAGGTATTAACTTTTTGCTTTCCTAAGTTGTTAGTCTTATCTCTACCATAAGCATAAAACAAACAAACAAACAAACAAAAAAACAGTAACAGAAGCAAAAGCCTGAGACAGAAAAATCTGACTATATCAATTTGTTGTCGTGTTTCTAAGGCCAGGCTACCAAGAAACTCTAGGAGGGTAGACAGTGAAGAAGGCGCCATTCATACACTGCTATCCCATTGGTGACTCTGTGCCAGTGTCCTTGCTGAGTGATTTTACATAAATCAGAAATAACATAGCTGGTTAAAAGAAATGGTGTTCCCCCAATTCCCCCTGCTCTGTTATATTTTCTGGATAACTAGCAGATTGAATTCACTCCAGGGTTAACAAAATGTGCATCCATTGTGAAAAACTAGGCTTATGAAATATTAGTTTTCCTATTGATTGGTCTAGAAAATGGAGAGTTTAAAAGAGAGCACACTTCACTAGATGTTCTAAACATTCAGCTCTCTTTCTTAGAATGTCAGCAAAGCTAGCTTAAAACTGTCTCATTCATGATTTTTGTATATGTATAATCCCTGACAGGCTTTACATACATACTAAGACTGACCAGGAGGTTTTACTGATTTATTAGAATTATTTGTTCAGATACATACTATTGCCCAAAAGTAAGTAAAGCATTTCTGGAAACTACATTGATTGTTTTCAGGCCAAGATAATGAACATCATTTCATAAAACACCATGATGAACTCAAAGCCTAATTCCTTGAACCAAATACAGGAAAGAAGAGAACAGTGGAGAAAAATGTTATTTTTCCAAACATTTCTTACTATCCTAAAATGTTATTTTCAACTAAACTAATATCTCGAGGTTTGCCTGTTTTGTTTTGTTTTTTTTTTTCATTTCACTCAGTTTGGTGTTGTAAAAGTTTGAAGAGTAGCTAAGGCAGACCGTGTTACACATCTAACCATAAATAGCTTCAGGTGGAAATGTCATTTCATTGGGTTCACAGTGAAACACCCCAGTGCAGCGGTTCTCAGACGGTGGCCCCAACCAGCAGCATCCACATATCTGGGAACTTGTGAGAAATGCCCATCCTTGGGTCCCACCCTGACCCACTAAATAAGAAAATCTGGGAGCGGGGCCCAGCGATCTGCTTCCACAAGCCCTCCAGTTGATTCTGAGGCACACTCCAGTTTCAGATCCACTGCTCTAATGGCGAGGCCAGAGTTACTCTTAGATTTTACTCCTCTTGGTCTATGGAGCTCTGCCTAGCCAAATTTAAGTGAATTTGATACGCTCTCATTTTCAAAATCAACACTTTACTCACTTGTACAACTGAATAGAGCCTCAAAAAGGTCCTGGAACAGATGGCGACTGGGCTTGGAGGACTGGGACACTGCCTTCGGCTCTTTGATCCCCCAGCACAGCAAGTTGCCTTCCAGCCCTCCTCAAGTCAGTGTCTGCCTTCCCTGTCACCCCTTTCCCTCAGATACAGGCAAAGGGACCCGCAGGATATTCATCCAAAAGGATGACGCCTGCGGCTCAGGATCTAGAGCAGTGCTTCTCACCTGGCTGCACATTAAAGTCACCCAGGGAGCTGTTCAAAACTCCACTGCCCAGGCCACAACCCAACTGTTACAGTCTCCTGATGGGGTGGACCCAGGCATCGGTAGTGTTTAGAGCCCCAGGTGATTCCAATGTGCTGCAGAGCTTGAGGGAGGAGAGAAGGTAAGAAGCTTCTGGGGCAGGGGGCCTTTCCCTGGGGTTGGGGAAACACCTAAGCAGGTTGGAAGGGTTCTGTCTAGTTTTCTTACCCTTAAGCGTAGCTCAGGTGGTGGGAGTGCAAGACTAGACCTAGAGGGAAGAATGAAGCACGTGAGAAAGGACCAGAGGACCAGGACAGAAATTGCTCTTAGACACTAGATACTTAGATCACCAGATAAATTCCCAGGAACCCCAAAGGCAATTCCTGAAATAGGACCCTCGCTACAGCACAGGTGGCATCTGATCACTCTGCTATCCTAGTTAGGAAAGTGACCTTAGCCACCCTGACAGGGTCAGGTGCTGATTCACGCTGAGGACCTGGACAACAACCCACTCTGCCCTTCCCCCAGCTCTCCCAGTTCTTTCCCTGTTCTGTCCTCATAGGCTTTTCTCTGGTTGGAGTCTCTGTGTTCTCTATAATTGCCTCTGAGCCGCTCAATTTTGTTGTTAAGGGCTGAGCTCCCCGTGGGAATAGGACATGTTTGTCCCCATCTCCTTCCCTTGTCTGCTCTTCAGGTCCTTCCAGAACTACCCGTACCTCTTGAAAAGGCCCCACTGGACCTCAGAAAGCTTTTTCTTTTTCTTTGAATAGTTTGCCAGATTTTTTCTCTTTTGACAAGTTTGACATCTGTAGTAGTCATTACAACTGTGCTGAGATTATGCCCCAACTTTCAAGTCAGCGGAGTTCTGAAGTCGGGGATGGGGGGGCTGCAGAACTTCAGGGGGGTGGACGTCAGGCACAAGTGCTGCCAGGATTCTGCCTGAGCAACTGGGGGCTCTGGGGGGAGCTCCATCTGATCATCTTAAAGTGAGTAAAGTGTGCACGATTCCCAGGCGGGGATGCTCTAAATTACTGAGGGTCTACAGACGTTATGCGTGACACTTTATGTCGTGTGTAAGTATTAGTGTTTGTAATAATATCAAAAAGGAGAATGTGGGTAGCAACCATAAAGGGGAGATAGAACTTAACATGCTAATTGGGGTCAAATCTGCACATCAGTTAGCCATTTAAATACTAATTATTGTTATAGTATTTGTATACCTGTATTAATTGTGTATAAATTTATAGGGAATTCATTCATTTATTTTGTAAGCATCCACTATTGAGAATTATACTAAGCACTGGATGATCCTAATCTATCATAGTCATTATTGGCTCTCCATTCATTCATTAAATAAATATTGAGAACTTTATTATGTATGACAGGTATGAACAAATCACTCCCAAATCCCTACCCTTGTAGAGGAATATATTGTTACAGTATTCATATACCAACAACAAAAGGCTAAAACATAGTATTATCAGTAGGGTGAACAACTGTCTTGGTTTACTTGGAACCAGAGGATTTCCCATGTTGTGCGATTTTTAAGCTGGGCAAACCAGGATGGTCGTCCACACCATTATCAGGTAGATACGGGCTATACAGAAGATGAGTTGGGTGGAGCAACTTTGGGATGGGGAGAAATCAGGATTCTATTTCAGATATTTTGACTTGACTTGTCTAGTACCGCTGAATAGGATATTAAGATATCTAGGATATACAGGATATCTTTTTCTCTTGCAGTGACCTCAGTATCAAACCATTCAGACCTTCCACTGTAGTCAGAAACTAGCAAAGGGGGCTGAGAAGGACAGCCACACAGAGAAGGGAAAACCAGAAGAGTGTGGTGGTCTGAAAGCCAGGCGAGAATGCATGTCAGGGAGGATGGAATTGTCCACTCTCCCGATAGTGCCACATGACTGGACAGAGATGTGAGCATTGCATTTAGCACCAGGGAGGTCATGGGTGACCTTGACAAGAGCAGTTTCAATGGAGTGCTGGGGGCAAAAGTCTGACCACTGTAGAGAATGGGGAGAGAAGAATTGGAAGCAGCAGGTATAGACACCCTTTCCAGGAGTTTGCCATAAAGGAGGCAGAGAAATGGAACAGAGCTGAAAGGGCTGTTTGGTCCAAGGAGTTTTTTATTTGTTAAGATACAAGATATGATGACATGTGTGTTTTGATGGGAATGATGAGTTACAGAGGAAAGTGTTGATGCAGCACACAGACGAGTGTGCCAGGTGAGATGACAAGGGGGTCCAGGTAACAAGTGGACGTGGCCTTGAAAAGGGACATGGAAATTCATCCACAGTAACAGGAGGGAAGGTTGAATATATGGGCACTGATCCTGGTGGTTGGACTTGCAGAGGTTCCAGCTGCTTCTGTTTTCTCAGTAAAATAGGAAATAAAGTCTGTAGCTGAAATTAAAGGTGAGGAACTACAACACTGGGGGACAGAGGAGACAGGATATAACAGTCATCCAGGAAAGCAAGAGAGTGACTGGACTTGGGAAATGTAGTAGAACTGCCAGCTGCACTAAGGGCCCACTTGAAATTTAACTGAGACCTGCGTGTGTGTGTGTGTGTGTGTGTGAGAGACCTGCATGTGTGTGTGTGTGTGAGACCTGCATGTGTGTGTGTGTGTGTGTGTCCATGTGCATATATGGTTTTTTCCCTGGCCACATTCAGCTGCCAGGTGCAAGCACAGAGTAAGCTAAACTGAGAGTTGGATTTAGCCAGGGTTGAGGTTTTACCAGGCAACTAGGACAAAGTAAGCAGAGGGTCAAGGGACTTGAGGATGCATGAAAAGGAGAGACTCTACAGATCGACAAGAAAATATTTTTCCAACCTTCTAGTAAGAAAAGTTCAAATGAACAGGAAAGGTAGAAGAGCAGTCCTCTGCCCTTTTTCCCCATGACCGTGACCTTCTGAAGAGACCACATCAGTTGTCTTACAGGATGTCCCACATTCCAAATCTCTCTCAGTGTCTCATTATGATGTCATTGAACATATTCTTCTATTCCCAGTATTGCTTATAAACTGAACACTAGGTCTATAGGCTCTATTCAATTCAGGTTAATTGTTTTGTAATAATACATTCCTGTTAGTCCTAGGCACTTCACATTGCATCACATCAAGAGACCAGGGAAGGTGGTCCCACATTAGTGATACTAAATTTGATCAGCTTAGGGTGGTTACAGTCAGATCTCTTTGTTACAAAGATTCTTTTTCTCTTGCAGTGACCTCAGTATCAAACTTGGGTAAGGATATTAGAGGGCAAAGGACAGGGAAAATGTGGTAGGATTGATGGAGTATAAGTCACAGGCACAGAACAGGTCTACACAAGGCATGTGTTTTTAAATGTTTGGTATCAAATATTCCATTGATTGTCTCCCCCCTATTTCTAGTACTCATCAATCTTGAACCTGACCACAGCTGTGTGAGCTCTTTAACTCAGAACAGGAGGGTGGCTTTTTCTTTACCACCTAAGGACTTACTTCCTGGCTACTTTTCATTTTGAAGAGACATTAGGTTTGTCATTTTGGGGGATGTCTTCTGACTTCAGTCACGTTTCAAGAAGAATAATGACCCCAGGGATCAGGCATCTTACACTACCCACTGTCCCTTCTGAGCTTGGGGCCTCACTCTGTCTCTCCTCAGTGGTAAGCAGTCCTCACTCTCCGAGCCAGCCAGCCAGTCAGTCAGTCAATGTAACATCTCCCTCACCTGGTGTTACACGCCGGCCCGCATTGTGGGAAGGAGATCTCTAGTGTTCTTCTAAATATCAGGGGAGCTCTGGGCTGACATCCCTAGTTCGTCACCAACCTTCCCTTCTTCACTTTCCTGATTTACTCCAGTTAGATAAAGCCAGCCTACTTTGATAAGTGACCTTATTTTAAACTGCTCGTCCTTGGTGACACTTTGCTTGCTGTGTGTATCACTTCTGTCTTGCCTACTTGGTTCTTTGCCAAGTCAAAGCCTCTGTCTCAGGATAACTGAGATGTTGGCGCCCCCTAAAGGACAATTGATTTAACGTTCGGTCTTTATTAACTAACATTTAACTGGGTTGAAGTTTGGGTTTAAGTTTTTAATTGACCTCAAAACATATGGACAGACCAATGTGTTTCACGATATACGCAAAAGCTCTAAAGGTCAGACCAGAAAAATAGTATTCTGCTTGTCGTCTAAGCACTTAAAATTTGTAGTTATGAGTTTGTGAATAAAGAGTATACAAATTACTTTCTGCTTTGATTATAGAGTGAGTAGGAAAAGATAAGAATAGCTAAAGTTCTGAAATCTATTAATTAATAAGAATTTTAGTTCTTACTATAGCATGACGTTTCTACACAGGAGAAAAATTTATCTGTGCGTCAGTCAAATTAATTCCCTGGAATGTACATAAGAAGCATCTGGATTTTTGTTTTTGTTTTTACAGTTGCTAGCAAGACAAAAACTTGTCCAAAACTCAGGATAATTTGATGAATATTATCTGGCATCAATACATGAATATATTTGACTTAGTAGAGAGCATTTTGATTAAAAATAGATTTTTCTTCCTGAAACGGATATCAAGTAAATAATTCATTCGGGTACTAATCCTGTTTTCATTTCTCCCCATTGCCATTATTTCAGGGGCTTCCTTTTAAAGCTCTTGGAATACATCACAAATGTGATGGATTAAATACTTAGCCTACAGCCTAATCTACTCAGCCAGAGCTGAGCTCTTTGGCCCACTGTCTTCTATGAGAATATGTCCTCACAGACATATACTGAACAACCTCAATGAGACAAAATCATCCTTTTAGGAGCCAACTGGCAACTTGGAGAGAGAGGAACTAGTGAGAAGATGGCCACTCTAGCCCAGTGTAAGAACAGTTACATAGGCTATAGTAGCCACTCCCCATCTTTGAGGGTTATGTGTTCAGAAAACACCCATAGTAGGAGAATTCACAGTTGAGAAACAAATTTTCAGTGGAGAAGTGGGGACAAAATAGCAAAGCTGCAGTGAACACCTGTTCACTCGTGTTGAACTTAAAAACTTCAACATTAAGTTCACCAAAATAAGAAAAGATAACATCTAAAATAAAGCTAACACCAGAAATGTTACGCATCTTGAATTTGCACAATTGAGCACTGTGCAATTCTTTCCATCTTCTATCCCCTGCACACCAGATTCTCCCTCATCTGCAGTATCAAAAAGATGTTCAGGCCTTCCCTGGTGGCACAGTGGTTGGGAGTCCGCCTGCTGATGCAGGGGATGCGGGTTCGTGCCCCGGTCTGGGAGGACCCCGCATGCCGCGGAGCGGCTGGGCCCGTAAGCCATGGCAGCTGGGCCTGCACGTCCGGAGCCTGTGCTCCACAACGGGAGAGGCCACAACAGTGAGAGGCCCGCGTACCGCAAAAAAAAAAAAAAAAAAAAAAAGATGTTCATAAATGTATTTTACGTTCCTGCAATAATGTGCATATTTTCTTTTTATTCCTCTGCCCAAATGTTTGGTTCCTTTCTGATGTTATGATCTGTGTCTCTGAACTCCACTCTGGCCTTGGAGACATGGGATAATGGGTAATCCTCATGTGGGAAAGTTCTGGAAGATCTATTTTAACTTCCCTAGCAGACCTGAGCAGGTTAGTTCTCGAGCCCCGAAGTTAAGGGTGCTATCACTTTAGCTCTGCCTATGGCAGCTCCTCACCAGAGCACACAGGATGGGCAACTTTTATATACGTTCTGGCTCCTGCCCTGTAAACACGGCCAAAACACAGACTAATACATCGGCTTTCTTCGTGTCTCCCGTAGCTGCACTGCAGAAAACCTCTACTCCTTCTCTGCTCTCCACTCTTTTTAATTCCCAAACTCCACTTCCTTTTTCTGATTATCTCCAAGAAAAATGGCTATCAATTCAAAGCTACTCTAGTGGAAATTTTTTGAAGTTGCAGAACTGCCATGCTTACATGTTACTAAGGGGAATTTGCACTTGGCCGTGTGGTCCATGTATAAACACTGGGACATAAACCCTGTAATCTGAAAAGCCTGTTGTCCTGCCCCACAGAGGAGTCTGGATAACATGCTTGGAACAGCTTTGCCAGCACAGGGAGGTGGAGGGTGATACGTGAGACCTTGTCTGTGCCTGAGCACAAACCCTGTGGTCCTATTGTCTACTCAGCAGCAGAGTCAGTCGAGGGCCCCACACCTCAGAGGTGGCATTACCAGGGTCATAGGTAAAAAGGCTGGAACTTGGAGGGAGGTGGCTGAGACATGACTTCTCTTTCCTCCCTCCCTCACCATATCTAGGTGCCCCTGTGGGTAAGGATTTTGGGGTGGCTGTCTGCACCTCCTTCTGCCCTGGTCTGTCTGCCATGTATCCTCACTGAACTGACTTTCCTCTGTACCTTTAGATAATCTCGTTTGATTTCTCCAAGGGGTGTTTGGTGTTCAGTCTTCGCCTATAATACAAACACTGGCACTTATGAAAACAATGGACATACAAACACCACATGTCCCGCTTTTCTCTTCCTATGCTCTGATAAACTTCATCCCATCTGTGTTCATACCCCCTCCATCTCACTCACCATAAGGAAGGTCAACCACATAGCTTATTAATGAGGACATTTTGGACTTCCAGCTTCCTGAGCCATGCTCATCATGGTCACAGACACAACTTAGCCCTCACCCAGGTAGTCTGCTTCTGTCTAGGCCCTGCATGAACCTTTTCCAACCTCAGCCCCTTTCCACAGGAAATGCAGTCACCTGCAGAATTTCTTAATTTTTCTCTTGGTAGAAGAAAATTAGTTTATACCACCCACACCTGATTCTTAACTTCATGAGTTCCCAACAGACATTCTCTTCTTCTAAAGTCCCTCTTTTACTGAGCAGTGAACGAGGAGTCCCTCTTCTCCCCAAATCCTCATAAACATAGGTTCATCTCAGCTGTTTCCTCTCAAGCCTTCCCTGTGCTGCTTGCATCCACCATCTAATAAACCCACCCCACATTTTATCCTGAAGAGAATAACTATCCATTTATCCTTTATCCTCTCAATCATCAAATTATTTAAATGATCCATTTATCCTTCCAATGCCATAGCCTAATTTATAAGCAATCTTAATAAAACATTTTCTCGGGACTTCCCTGGTGGTGCAGTTTAATTCCCAAACTCCACTTCCTTTTTCTGATTATCTCCAAGAAAAATGGCTATCAATTCAAAGCTACTCTAGTGGAAATTTTTTGAAGTTGCAGAACTGCCATGCTTACATGTTACTAAGGGGAATTTGCACTTGGCCGTGTGGTCCATGTATAAACACTGGGACATAAACCCTGTAATCTGAAAAGCCTGTTGTCCTGCCCCACAGAGGAGTCTGGATAACATGCTTGGAACAGCTTTGCCAGCACAGGGAGGTGGAGGGTGATACGTGAGACCTTGTCTGTGCCTGAGCACAAACCCTGTGGTCCTATTGTCTACTCAGCAGCAGAGTCAGTCGAGGGCCCCACACCTCAGAGGTGGCATTACCAGGGTCATAGGTAAAAAGGCTGGAACTTGGAGGGAGGTGGCTGAGACATGACTTCTCTTTCCTCCCTCCCTCACCATATCTAGGTGCCCCTGTGGGTAAGGATTTTGGGGTGGCTGTCTGCACCTCCTTCTGCCCTGGTCTGTCTGCCATGTATCCTCACTGAACTGACTTTCCTCTGTACCTTTAGATAATCTCGTTTGATTTCTCCAAGGGGTGTTTGGTGTTCAGTCTTCGCCTATAATACAAACACTGGCACTTATGAAAACAATGGACATACAAACACCACATGTCCCGCTTATATCTTCCTATGCTCTGATAATCAAACTCCATTCCATCTGTGTTCATACCCCCTTCATCTCACTCACCATAAGGAAGGTCAACCACATAGCTTATTAACGAGGACATTTTGGACTTCCAGCTTCCTGAGCTGTGCTCATCATGGTCACAGACACAACTTAGCCCTCACCCAGGTAGTCTGCTTCTGTCTAGGCCCTGCATGAACCTTTTCCAACCTCAGCCCCTTTCCACAGGAAATGCAGTCACCTGCAGAATTTCTTAATTTTTCTCTTGGTAGAAGAAAATTAGTTTATACCACCCACACCTGATTCTTAACTTCATGAGTTCCCAACAGACATTCTCTTCTTCTAAAGTCCCTCTTTTACTGAGCAGTGAACGAGGAGTCCCTCTTCTCCCCAAATCCTCATAAACATAGGTTCATCTCAGCTGTTTCCTCTCAAGCCTTCCCTGTGCTGCTTGCATCCACCATCTAATAAACCCACCCCACATTTTATCCTGAAGAGAATAACTATCCATTTATCCTTTATCCTCTCAATCATCAAATTATTTAAATGATCCATTTATCCTTCCAATGCCATAGCCTAATTTATAAGCAATCTTAATAAAACATTTTCTCGGGACTTCCCTGGTGGTGCAGTGGTTAAGACTCCACGCTCCCAATGCAGGGGGCCTGGGTTCGATCCCTGATCAGGGAAGTAGATCCCACATGCATGCCACAACTAAGGAGACCGCCTGCCACAACTAATACCTGGTGCAACCAACCAAATAAATAAATAAATAAATAAAACAAAACATCTTCTCAACAAAGTGAGTCTCTGCAGAAGAATTCTGTACCACTGTCCTAAGAAGACAATATTCTCCTCACACACGGAGGTCCCATGATGTCTTCAGCTAGGATTTTACATGTTATAATGCTCATTGCCTTATCATGCCCCAATTAGACTGGGATTTGGGGCAGGAAGCAAGTCCTAGAGGAGGAGATGGGTGGAGAGGGGCTGCCTGCTCCTTCCTAGTTGCTCTGAAGGCCCAGCTCAGGCCTTAAGAGCCGGGCCTGGGGTGGGAATAGAGGGCAGAGCCGTGGAAGAGGAACCAGGAAGTTCAAGGAAGCCTGGGTTCCTGGCAAGGTCCCAGGGTTGCCACAGCAAGGGCTATCTAATGGCTCAGTGCGTCCTATGTCCTGAGAGAACTCTGTGACCCTGGAGACCTTGATGAATCATCATGGACGCAGAGCCCCAAGAGAGCTGCTGTCACCACCACAGAGAGCCTTCCAGGCCAGCCCAGCCAGCCAAGTCCAGGGCCAGAGGTGCCCAGGAGATGTCCTTCAGTCCTAGAATGATAGCCCCCTGGAGGGGCCAGGCCTGATTAGAGCCTCTGGGGGACGGGTGGTACAAAGCAGGACTGCTGCTTCCAAACTAAAGAGATAAGACTTCAGTTATTCCAGCAATTTTCGATTATGAGGCTCACTTCTGCATGGGGAGCGCTGTCTGGAGTGGGGCTGCTTGGAGGTTGGAGGCTTTCAGGAATAAGATGATGTGGAGTGTTCAGTTTCTTACCAGCTTGCAGCTCTGATAACGTTAGAGGGTCGTATTTTAGTGACTTGGAGTTAGATAAAGGAAATAACAAATAACTCTGTGTGTGTGTTCAATCTTTAGGGATGCTCAAAGAGAGAGCTAGTATGTAGAAATGTTTCAACTGGAGAAGGAGGTTCTTGTGCTAACACAAGTGCTTATTTAATCTGAATACTAGAAATTATGCACTGCATTTAGATCAACAGACATTTGGTATGAGAGCCACCTGGTAAGCAAACTCATCACACTGAGTTCTCCTGACCCTCAACAAGTAACCCCAAGGTTTGCTTTCTCTGCAGGTCCTCAAGTGTGTTCCACGTAATGAAGCACAATCACTACACATCCCGATTCGGCAGCAAACTTGGGTTGCAGGGCATTAGCATGCATGAGAAAGGCATCATATTTAACAATAATCCAGTCCTCTGGAAAGCTGTTAGAACTTACTTTATGAAAGGTAATCAGATGTCTGGCTACATTCTGCTCTTTTGTCTATGAATATGCCTTCTTCAAATCATTTTTTTTTATTACCTCCATGCAATTTTTATTTAGAGGACACCTATTTATTTTAACATCTTTATTGGAGTATAATTGCTTTACAATGGTGGGTTAGTTTCTGCTTTACTTCTGCTGCTTCACAGTTTTGAAATAGTAAGAGCTAACATTCATTATACATGTACTATATAGTAGGCAGTGTTTTAAGCACTTGTTACTTTAATCCCACAGCAACCCCATGTGGTAAATACTCTTATCACTTACATTTTACAAATGAGACAACTGAGGCATAAAGAGGTTAAGTACCTTGCCCAAGTTTCCACCATTAGTAAATGGTAGCATAGGATACAACCCCAGATCTTACATATTTAATCACCACAAACTCTGTTTTTCTTGTTAACACACAAACAATTTCACGAATGTGAAGGGGAATTGGCACCCTATATACTTAAGGTCACTTCAGTTAAGAATTTAGTGTATCAGCCATATAGTTGATTTAACAATGCCAACATGTTTGCTGAATCACTGACTGACATCCCAGACGTTTTAACAGAAAGAAATTTGCAAATTAGAGAATTCTGTATCTTGTCTAGCCTCTGAGTTTTACACTTAAGTAAATACATTTCTAGAGCTCTTCTGATTTCCCCCCAGGCAACACAGCAAGGAATCAATGAGCAGAGACCAGATCCCGAACCTCCCTATCTAGTGATTTCCCTCTTTACTATATGCTGCTGGAATGGAAGCCTTTGGGAAATAAACATGACCAACCTTTGACATTAACATCAGAGAAGATGGTCATGTACTAGAAACCTTATCATTGATGGAATCTGGTGCTAGATGGGTTGTAGGTCTGACCAGGGACCATGGCTATTCTTCCCTCCAGCCAGCCTCTGTAGTGAACCTAGATGCCTCCTGTGTAGCTGCCGAGACAGGGAAAAACTATGCCTGTCCCAGTCTAGTGGTGATCCCCCCTCCACAGAGCTGCCCATCACCAAGACTCAGCACAACTCTAGCACAGATTCCACTATCTTAGTTTCCTATTGCTGCTTAACAAATTGACACAGACTTAGTGGTTTCAAACCGCACATTCATTACCTTACAGTCCGATGGGTCAAAAGTCTGACATAGGCCTCACAGGGCTAAAATCAAGGCACTGATAAGGCTGTGTTTCTTTCTGGAGGCTCTAGGGAGAAAGTGTTTGCTTGGCTTTTCCAGCTTCTAGAGGCTGCCCACATTCCTTGGCCTGTGACCCTTTCAGGGATATTACATTCTGTTTATATGTCTGAAATGTGGCTTCAAGCTCTTGAACATAGAGGCAAATCATTTATCAGCCTGGGAGTGATAAAGCCGACCCTTCCATGCAAAGTACTGAGTCATTAAAGAATCAACTGTCCTACCTGTGGATGTGACAGTCACCCAGGAAACAGCATCCTGGCCTTTCATATCTCCAAGTCCCTCCTAAAGTAAGAAAGTATACTGCCAACCCAAACTTCCCTTTTATATTTGGGTGGAAATGTTTATAGTCTAGGACCACTCACCAGGTCTCCTGTCTTATTTGCAAAGTGTGCCTTCATGGGCTTCTGCAGCACGGCTGATTTGTTTTGTCTGAGGACTCTGACTTTAACAGCAAGTCTGAATAAAAAAGACATAAAAGGGACTTCCCTGGCGGTCCAGTGATTAAGACTCCACGCTCCCAGTGAAGGGGGCGTGGGTTTGATCCTTGTCAGGGAACTAGGATCCTGCATGCCTTAAGGGGTGGCCAAAAAAAAAAAAAGTCAAAAAAAGTGATTACTCCTAAAGAAATCTTAAAGAAACTTAGAACAAGGAGAGAAAGAATTTTTAAGAGTTAAACTCTCAGGTTAGACCACCCACCTTCAGGACCACTAGCTACTCAGATGGTTAGGAGCCAAGCAAAGGGAGAAATCAGAGCCAGTTCAGTCTACCTGGTTTCATTCATTTCATTCACTCATTCATTCACTCCTCAATTTGACAAATATAAATCAAGGGCCACCATGTACTATGGACTTGAAGTACAATATTAATAGGTTGTCACTGCCCTAAAATAGTTCCCAGTCCTGTGAGGAAGACTGCTCAAACAACAAAGATTTGTTTTGCTGTTATGACATTGACTAAGTACAATAAATCTGGATTTGTTTGAAAAGAAACCGAAATTAAGAGAAGGGTACATTTGGTAATTTAGAAAACTAGCATTTTACACATATGAACTACAATTAAACAGGAAGCACCTTAGATCTAAAAGGTAAGATCCAATTTGAATAGTTCTGTAGCAATATTCTGCCACCCACTGAAACATAATACATCACCCTGGCCAAATTCAAACCTTCTTTAGAGGAAAATGTATATAATAAATATGGAAAATCACTGATTTGTGATTTATGACCACAAGTACTGTTTCATTTGCTGTCTCACAAATACGTCATCATATGAAAAGTTTAATTTTGAATAGTTTTAAAAATATTTATTTATTCATTCATTCATTTTTAACCATAAATGTGATAACCTGCTATAGAGAAAATTAAGAGAATATAGAAAAAGTATAAAGAAGAATATGAAAATCTCCACCCATAATAAAAATGTGGACAAATAAGCTCCAAACACAAAACGCCAAAATTGCCTGATAGTTTGTGTGCCCTGGAGTTGGAGGCGGCTCACTCTGACGTGTACCCTTCAGCTTTGTCTGGCCCCGGCCTGGTGCGCATGGTGACCGTCTGTGCTGATTCCATCACCAAGCATCTGGACAGGCTGGAGGAGGTCCGCAATGAGTTGGGCTATGTGGATGTGTTGACCCTCAAGCGGCACATCATGCTGGACACCTCTAACAAGGTCAGTATAAAGAAGAATATGAAAATCTCCACCCATAATAAAAATGTGGACAAGTAAGCTCCAAACACAAAACGCCAAAATTGCCTGATAGTATTCAGCCCTTTATTAAACAGGGCATGAGAAGGATAACAGACTCAAGTAAAGATACGCTCTTTTGCATACTGCTCTTCTTTAAACTTTTCTAAGTATGCCCCCAAATTTTTCCTGGTATGTCTGCCTTGTTCACTTATAAGATCATAAATATCCATAGCAGGGGCTATCTTCTATTTCTTTTGTATCTCTCCTCATTGCACTAGGAAATAAGATTCTACCCGCAGCTGAAACTTAACAGATATGATCATTTGATTTATTCATAAATATATCCTACCACCAAACCTATGTATTTAACCATTTCCAACCATTCTTTTTGCCACAATGTACAAATATGTACATGTATACGTATATATATACACACATACACTCATATACATACTATATATATATATATATGAATACACATACACACCTCTCTCACAAAGCCAATAAGTATGAAAACTTTGACTCTATCTATATGACGATAAGGGTACTGCTGCTGTTGGAAATGATGATAACTAACATTAATTTAGTATCTACTATGTGCCAAGCAGTAGAAAAAGTTGCTTCACATAAACTTTGTCACTTAGCATTTATAACAATCCTGGCAAGATTGTCTCACTCAAGAAACTGCTTTCCTCACTATACTACAGAAATAAATATTAAACATATACATGCAACTCTACCACCAACAAAAGAACAAACATTAATCATGTGGATTCGTTCCATTCTGCTGCTATCAGCTTAATGTAATTTCTCCTGACTTGATTTCAAGCAGTGTTCATTGATTCATACATTCATTCAACTAATATTTTTTTAATTTTACTGAAGTGTGGTTTATTTACAATGTTGTGTTAATTTCTGCTGTACAGCAAAGTGATTCAGTCATACATATATTCTTTTTCATATTCTTTTCCATTATGGTTTATCACAGGATATTGAATATAGTTCCCTGTGCTATACAGTAGAACCTTGTTGTTTATACATCCTATAAATAATTATCTGCATCTGCTAATCCCAAACTCCCAATCCTTCTCTCCCCCATTGCCATCCCCCTTGACAACCACAAGTCTGTTCTCTATGTCTGTGAGTGTGTTTTTGTTTCATTGATATGTTCATCTGTGTCGTATTATAGATTCCACATATAAGTGATTTCATATGGTATTTGCCTTTCTCTTTCTGACTTACTTAGCTTAATATGATAATCTCTAGGTCCATCCATGTTGCTGCAAATGGCATTAGTTCATTATTTTTAATGGGTGAGTAATATTCCATTGTGTATATATACCACATCTTCTTTATTCCTATGTCGATGGACATTTAGGTTGTTTCTATGTCTTAGCTATTGTGAATAGTGCTGCTATGAACATAGGGGTGGATGTATCTTTTCGAATTACATTGATAGTTTTGTTTGGGTATATGCCCAGGAGTGGGACTGCTGGATCACATGGCCACTCTTTTTTTAGTTTTGTGAGGAATCTCCATACTGTTTTTCATACTGCCTCCACCAATTTACATTTCCACCAACAGTGTAAGTGGGTTCCCTTTTCTCCACACCCCCTCCAGCATTTATTATTTGTAGGTTTTTTTTTTTTTTTTTTTTTTGGCCATGCCGCACCGCATGCAGGATCTTATTTCCCCGACCAGAGATCGAACCCATGCCCCCTACAGTGGAAGAACAGAGTCATAACCACTGGACCACCAGGGAAGTCCCTGTAGACTTTTTAATGTTGTCCATTCTGACTGATGTGAGGTGGTACCTCATTGTTGTTTTGATTTGCATTTCTCTAATAATTAGCAATGATGAGCATATTTTCATGTGCCTATTGGCCATCTGTATGTCTTCTTTGGAGAAATGTCTATTTAGGTCTTCTGCCCACTATTTGATTGGGTTGTTTTCAACTAATGCTTAACCGATTGCCTACTTTATGCCAGGCTTAGGTTCTGGGGACAGAGCAGTGGACAAGACAACGTCCTTGCCTTCAAAGAGTTTACATCCCAGTAGAGATACGTATGGTAAACAAGTAACTATCTAGTAATACTTTAGGCAATAATAAGTGCCTTGAAGAAAAAACAAAGCAGGGCAAATGTCTAAAAAGTAAAGGGGGAAGTCAGAGGGAGGCCGAAGCTCCCTTCGGAGCTTCGAGAAAGGGTGGTTAGGAAGGCATCTGAGGAGAGGACATCTGAAAACAGCCCCAAATGAGGTGTGACAATGAGCCACGTGCAGATCTGAAGGAAGAACATCACAGGCATAAAAACAAGGCACGAGTTTCACACTTGCCCAAACCAGCTGAGCTATCACACCTGCTCCCTGATTGACCACATTTGGACAAGCAGACAAGAGATAAGCCCTCCCTTTCTCTGCTCCACCTTCCTCGCCTCATCTCCCTGGCTCTTTAATGATTCCTTACCAGAGTCATAGGAACCCCATCTGATTGACATTAGGATGGGAGCCCCATTCACTCTGAGGACATTAGTCACAGCCTCCTGCCTCATCCCCTTTCACACAGGGACTCTGAAAGTCCTGTTTGCCTGTTCCACGCACATCTCTCCTAAGATATGACAGGTACCTATTTTAGAAGTCCCTGCTCCTTGGTTCCCCACTGGCCTTGATTCTTAGGAGGGATCAAGTAAAGGGAATTGTACAGCTCTCTGTTAACTTATGGATGCAGACTGCAGTCTAAGAACCTGCATAACCCATACAGACTTATGTGTATTTCCCTCTGCTCACTGGGTCCTTGTTAAACTCTCAATTGGCCTGAGGGACCCAGTGCACTGAAGAGGAAAGGACATGGCCCTGAGGTCAGACAGAATCGAGCTCCAGCCTAGGGACTTCCTGCCACACTGGCTCTATGGTGTAGGGCAAGCTTTTTTATTTCTGTGAACTGCAGCTTCTGCAGCTGCACAATGATGACATTCTCACTCCCCTAGCAAGACTGTAAGGATTAAATGAAATCTCTTTTGTAAAGCACCTTACCCTGATCCTGGTATTTAGCAGTTGAAAATAAATGCCTCTTCCCTTCCCTTGTTTATAATTTGAAAAAAGCAGGGGTTTTCTTTTCTCTAGTATTCAATTTAGTTCAAGAACATCCATCAAGAGCTGACTGTGCACGAGACTCAGGACAAGGTACTGAAGATTTAAAGAAGAATTCTACACTCTGGACTGAAATATAAATAGCAGAGCGGTGAGGCTTTTTGCCTTTCCAGGTACCAGAATTGAGGACATAATGGCCATAATTACTAGTATCCTTCTTATTTCCCATGGTCAGGAAAACAGGAGGGAGTTGGAGGCTCAGCCAATGAGAAGCATGTGAGATTCTAGGCTGTGTCTCTAACAGACTTGAAAACTGGCAAATCTCTAACTAACTTGGCCAATTTAGATGCCAAGCAGAATAAATTGGTCTTGATTTGTTTGGTGGCATTCATGTGGCTGAAACACCCAGTGAAGGTGGAATCTTGCCTTGCTTAGAGTCCCAGATGGTAGGAGAGTCTACAGGGGATTTTCTCTGATCAGTGTACAGTTCTTGGGCTCACATTTTTGCTCATCTGCTCTGATCTTTTTGTTTTTCCAGAAAGAGCCATCGTGGTTAAAATCCAGGATTATTTTGATGCATGGCAAGCTCTCCTTCTCAAACCAGACATCTTCTTTAAGATTTCTTGGCTATGCAGAAAGTATGAAAAGTCTGTGTAAGTAACACATTTTGGAAAATTTAATGGTGAGATTGATTTGTGTTGTGTCTTAGCTATTGCTGGCCTCTTCAGCAAGCTTTCTCCTCTCCAGAACCACAGGGAGCTGTTGATTAAGTTGCTGATGAAACACTTCTTATAACAATTTGGCAGCATGTGGCCAGACCACAGAGGAAAGGAAGCCTTTGGCCTAGGGCAGTTTTCCCCTAGGAGGCTGAGAGCTCCATCTCTAGAACTAGGACACTGCAGTGTATTTTGAGTTGAAGAGAAAGGTTGGCTGAATCTATCATTATTATTTGTCAAAATTCTCTCTACACGTCAAGAAAAATGGAAACATGAAATCATATTGTTGTTCTGCTTCTGAATGAATTTAACTTAATTCAACTTGTAGGAACTGACAGTAGTTGCAAAAGAATTTTTTCATGATGAACGTTCATGAGATATGTTGTTTATTTAGTTATGTATCTTCAGGGACCCTAAAATTGTCATTGAGTGGCTTTGCTTTGGTCTCAGACTAGTCTAGCAGAAGACTGGACAAATGTCTAATGGCCTATTGGATAATCAATGGGTTTTTAGAGTGTAAGTAGCCAGCCACTGTATGTGCCACCTCTAAACACCAGTGTAAAGTCCAAGGGATCTAGAGGTAGACAGACCTGGTTTGCATCCTGTCTCTCCCACTTAGTAACCTTATGGCCTTGGGAAATTATTTAAAGTAAAATATAACCCACCTTCTGGGGTGGGGATATAGGTTAATGAGATCCTATATGTAGGGCAATTAGCAAAGAGCATGACATATAATAGGCAATAAATATGGTAGCTTTCCCCATCACACAGTTCATATCTTCTCCAGATGTACCCAACTACCTTAAATTCTCCATTTCTAAAACTTCCCAAACTTGTTTAAAGGCCCAACTTTATCCTGTTTATATATTTTGAAATTCAGTAATATTAGTCTCCAGGGAGGACATCAACTTGATTTTGCTTTATGTATTCTCAAGTGGTTGGTGAGTATCAAGTGGATGATTTGGATACTTGGTTCTATACATTTCACTTAGCTTATTGTGATCTGAATCAACAAGATAAAGGATTCCTCCCTTCACTGTGGTCAGGTTTGGTGGTAGTCTGAAGAGTCTCACTGTATAGTTCTTGGAGGTTAGTTTAGCTTTGTTATGGTCAGAAGGCCCATATAAATTTATGTATAACAGTTCAACTGTATAACAGTTTCTCTTTGATTTCTTTAAATTTAGCTCAGCAACATTCCATCTCTACATAATATTTGCCAGTGGTTAGTGAACTAGTTTATATCCTCTATCTCCTAGTACGGTAAAGACCTAGAGAAAGCTTTTAATCTCCTTCCACAATGCCCTTGCAATAACGTCAATTCTTTCTTCACTGAGGTATAATTGACATATAACATTATGGTAGTTTCAGGTGTACAGCGTAATGATTTAATATTTGAATATATTGAGAAATGATCATCACATTAACTCTAGTTAACATCTTTCATCATACATAGTCACAAAATTTTTTCCTTGTGATGAGAACTTTTAAGATCTACTCTCTTAGCAACATTTAAATATGCAACACAGAATTATTATTAACTGTAGTCACCATGCTGTACATTACATCCCCATGACTTATTGAGCATATAACTGGAAGGAAGTTTGTACCTTTGACCCCCTTCACCCATTTCACATCCACCCCAACCCCCAACCCCCATGGTAACCACCAACCTGTTCCCTGTAACAGTGAGGTTGGGATTTTTGCTTTTGTTTTTGTTATTGTTTTTATAAGATTCCACATATAAGTGAGATCATAGAGTATTTGTCTTTCTCTATCATACCAATATTTTTTAAAAATATATTTATGCAAAGGATTATGTGACATCAGCTTCCTTCCCTATTTATTCAATTGTATATTTATGCCTCTTTGAATTCCCAATATTAGAGCAGTATTATTTTCTATTTTTTATTTTGTCAAGTGTAAGGCTTTTTGGCCTCAGAATACATTAAATAGGTGTTTGTGGCCTGGACTAGTAACCTAGCCACCATTATTTTGGTATAAAGTACATTCAGAGTTCCAAACAACAGACTCATAGAGGCATTCTTGTAATATAAGTTTGTAAGTCAGAGAACTTCCTATTTCCTAGAAACTGCCCTTGATCTCAATTCTCCTAGTTTTTAATGGCATACATATTCAAATGCATACATTTAAGCAGAAGCAACTTTTAACCTGAATAGGAGGACCCAGTGGATATTCACAGGCCCCTGAATCTGGCCCAGGGAGGAAGTAGATGCTTAGAAATGGATGCAGCTCTATCAAGAAATTCTCTATGAATTCAAAGTCTAAGGGCATTTCAATACATCCCAGACCATGTGGGGGCCACTGCTCAGGTAGGAATGCTATGAGCATTCTAGCCCTCCATTGAATAAGTGTAGGAGATACTCAACAAATATTTGCAGAACAAATGGATGGGTAGATGAATGAATGAATGTGAATATATCCCTGCTGTGTATTTGGAATGGTGTGTGTGTGTGCCTATAAGCATACTCACAGAGATACACAACAGTAGGCATCCTTATTTAGAATGACAGAATGAACACACTACCCTGAAGAATATCTCTCAGAATGTTTAAACATCCTCCTTGAGATGCCAAAAAAAACTTTTAAAAATAGGAGGAATCTTAAAGAATCCTCCCTTACTTTTCCTGCTGAACTAGAGTAAACATAGAGGCTATTTAGGTCAACAGAGTACTTAAGTGTGTAGGCAACCATGCCAACAAGAATTTAAAAGAAAGATTTATTGTACATTTAACATAATACAGAATAGTTTTCCCTGAGATTGCGGGGAACAATACAATTATACATGAATGCATACACTTAAAGACAAAGTCAAAGATAAAAGAATTGAGATCTCAAGGTGGCCTTATTTTTCATCTAGCCTGATCCCTTCATTTTAAAAGAGACATAAGACTCAGAGACTTAAACTAGGTTATGTGGAACGACAACAACATGGACCAGAACCTGACCCTTTATCCAAGGTGCTTTTCTCTCCTCCACACTGTCAAAATGCATATGCATATTGATGCAGCCAGTCATTCGTTCAACAAATATTTACTTAGTGTTACTATGAGGCAGAAACTGCAAGGTATGAGATAAACATCAGGAAGAATACTTCCTGTGTAGAAGAGGAACCTCAAACTCAATAGTCTTCGGGACTATGCAGATAAAAGTAGGCTGGGTGGATATAAGACACAGGAAATGCAGGTGCCCATGGCAGACTAGAGAGTGCATGCTCCCACTAAAGGCATTCACTGGCTTTGGTTTTTGATGTTTAATTTAAGCACTGTGCTGGCCCAATCAAATAGCAGAAAACATAACTGGATTTAGCCATTTGGTACCAGTTTTCAACCCTTAACTACAGTTACAGCCTTGATTTTGCTACCACTGCTGAGATATCTGGGCTAAATCTGGTTCCTTAACATGATATAATATATATGTAATTTAAGGATATCTGTGAAGAATTAAGTATAAATTCAGTTATTCATGAGCACTAATGGCTTCCACTAAAGCAGATCATTTTATTTTTAAACATGGCAAACAAATCCATTTATCTAGATGTCATATCTGTGTACAAACAGATAATATTTACACTGCTTCTCCCAGCAAGGAGCTGAAAGATGAAATGGAAATTCTGGTAGAAAAAAAAGACGCAGGATTTTCACAGCAGAGAAACTGGAAGACTATGGATTTCGCCACAGAGTTGATTTTGGCTGAGGTACAGACCTGAACTACCCATAATTCCCATACAACATATGTGTATGACTGTGTATCAGTGTCTAAAAATTCTCTCCTGTTAATAGTTGCATGTTTCTGCTTTTGACTATATGCTCCAGTATTTCTATAATGCCTAATCCAATAGCCCCCAATTAGACATCAGGTAAGACTGACCTTTAAGACTGAAATTTCTGTGTTTCTACACAATACAAAATCTGAAAACTGGGGAGTCCAAAGACACTAAACACATAGGTATTTGTTTAAGTTCTTCAGCTTTGAGCTGAAGATTGTTAATGCAAATGTCCATCATCAGTCCCAGAGACACATAATTTCTATGATTTCATTTTGTTGAGGTTATAATCCTTGAGTGCCACCTCCCCTCCTGTTCTGAACCGTTCATTCACTTTTCCAAAGTTTCTCCCCGCTTTCAATTGTTCAGAAACGTGATGACCTGACAAGAGAGAATGTGAACCAGTGCACATTGGAAATGCTGATCGCAGCGCCGGACACCATTTCCGTCTCTGTGTTCTTCATGCTGCTTCTCATTGCAAAGCACCCCCAGGATGAAGATGCAATACAGAAGGAAATCCAGACTGTTGTTGGTAAGAATTTATCAAACAAATAGTAGAGATTAGAAAAGAATTCCTTTTGAATATCTGCTACTATGTCCTAAAATTCTTATGTCAAAAATCTTTTCTGGGGGCTTCCCTGGTGGCGCAGTGGTTGAGAGTCCGCCTGCCGATGCAGGGGACACAGGTTCGTGCCCCGGTCCGGGAAGATCCCACATGCCGCGGAGCGGCTGGGCCCATGAGCCATGGCCGTTGAGCCTGTGTGTCCGGAGCCTGTGCTCCGCAATGGGAGAGGCCACAACAGTGAGAGACCCACGTACCGCAAAAAAAAAAAATATTTTCTGGAATCCACACAGAGAACAATAAAGCAAGTCATTGTGTCATATTTTCATTATGCCAAACAGGTTTCTGTGTTTTTCTAATATAAAAAAATATATATGCTGGTTGGAAAAAAATCCAAATAATAGAGAGATGTATATAGCAGAAAGTAATATTTCCTGATCCCTTCCACTCTCCTTCCCATCCCCAGGGGGAATCACTGTTAATATTTTGATGTGTATTCTTCAAGGTCTTTTTTGATGGGCACATAAACACATAATGCGGTTCTATTTGTCTGTGTTTTAAAAAACAGGATCATCCACAAGGATTTGCTACCTTATCAGTGACAAAAGGCTTTTGAGGGTCCACCCAGGGAAATGGCTATCATTGTTTGCAATGTTTCTGGGTTTCAAGCAGCCCGTTCTTCCAGGTGGTGGCAGAGGGAGGAGGAAAGGGTGATGATAGCAGAGGCAGGGGAGCGATCAGTTTCCCTCCCCCACCCTCTCCTCCTCCTCCTCCTCGGCAGGAGAGCCTCCAGGTCCCTGCTCAGCTCTTCCCCACTCTGCCCCCTCCCTGCTCTGCCTTGCTTCAGCATCACCCCGCCACTCCTTCGGATATCCCCACCCTTCCCTGGAGACACTGCCACGTTCAGAAGAAGTCAGAACTGCTTTCTGGAGAAAACAGAATGCCTCATTTGGAATGTGCTTCACATAAGTAATCTCTTTAGGAACACATTTCAGACACATGCGAAGGGGTATCAGTAATGATAGAGATTTTTCTTTCTTGACTTTACAGGTCTCTGTGAAACAACCTATTTTGTTGTTAAAAGGCACCATGTATTTTTTAAACTTTTTATCTTATTTATCTTTAAAACCATTTGAGTGCTGCTTGAAATAGATGACATGGGGAAATTTCATACACGGATTAAATACGTGAAAGTGTTCTGCAGACGCGTTGCCATAGGATGGCCACTGCCTAGGAAGGTAGATAGCCAGGAGCCAGAATGACATCTGGGTTTCAAATTTTGGAATGTTTTCTCAAGCACCCTTTTCAGGTTATGGGTCCTGTGCCAGGTGCAGGGGCACCGCGGTGAACAAGCCAGTGCCATCCCTGCAGTCCTGGGGCTCTCAGTCTCGTGAGAAAAAGAGAATTCAAGAAACAAGCTCAGTGGAGTGAGAGAAAGAGTCACAGAATGATGGGGGTACAGGCAACACAGGGGAAATTGCTCTTGAGATCATAAACCTTTAATACAATTTCCTTGAGAGGTGAAAAGTGCTTGTGCCCCATGATGTTCCCTTGATGCTTCAAAAGACCTCTGCAAAGATGGAAAGCCCAAACAACCACTAGCACGTGTATGTGTTCCCTCTAGACCTGCATGCCTGGTAATTACTTCCAAAGCTACACCTTTGGTTACCTACTCCATCATCTACCCTCTACCTCCCCACTCCAGATAAACACACCCCATTAAACTCTTATGTGTACAGAGAGTAGTATGTGAGGGGCTGGGTGGTTAGAGTTCTCTAAGTGAGACCACTCCTGAATAACATAGTTGCACAGGAGAGAGAACTGCCTCAGGATTCTGGGCTGATTTTGATTCTGCAGAAGTGGTACCCCATTTGAGGATGCTTTGAAGTTTTGCCAATTCTGAGAGTAATCTGAACCTCTCTGATGAGTGTGAGGCCAGGCTGAGACATCGCGGGGGATCCGTCAATCCCCAGTTCACCCAGGGCTGATCTGAGGCACCCCTTTTGTTGTGGTGGGGAGAGGGAGTTCTTGCCACACTACCACACCAGGTTGTTCTTGATGAGATGAGGAGGAGGGACTATCAGTGATATTTTCTGACAAATGACTGCACAGGATACCAGAAGAGAAAATTTCTTTGAACCTGATTAAACTTACCATCTCACTTTGACTAGAAAAGGAATGAATGTCTTCTAGAATTTAGAGTAGGGGACAAAACTCAAGAACCCCAAAGGCAGCAAGTAAATGTTTGAAGTAGTTTGGGTAGGTCTACATGATGCTGCAGAGAGGGTGTCCCTCTAAAGGGCTCATCAGCCATTCAACCTCAGCTCACTGTTGCCATGTGGGGAAGTGGGTCCAATTTTACCTGTTTTTTAATTTTTTCTAGAAAGTTATACTTTAATATGAAAACCCCAGATATTAAGAAAATTGACTTCAAATCTGAATTTTCATAAGATACTCTGTGGACCAAACATAAGATATTTTACCCAAGTTGCTGGTTTACATTAGAATTATAGATATAAATTTTTTTTAACCAAGAGCAAACTGTTCTATGGAAAGTGCAGGATTTTCAATACCAATCGTATGTTGAAACTAACATGAGCTCTGACTATTTTCTCTTCTTCTACAGGTGAAAGAGACATAAGGAATGATGATATTCAAAAACTAACAGTGATAGAAAACTTCATTTATGAGAGCATGCGGTACCAGCCTGTCGTGGACCTGGTCATGCACAAAGCCTTAGAGGATGATGTCATCGATGGCTACCCAGTGAAAAAGGGGACTAACATTATCCTGAATATTGGAAGAATGCATAGACTCGAGTTTTTCCCCAAGCCCAATGAATTTACGCTTGAAAACTTTGCCAGGAATGTAAGAGCCCTTCCTTAAAACTGAGTGCGCCACTCCTGAAAATGTCAATTGTTAAATCCTGTTTCTGTGTTTGCACCGTGTATATTTCATTCTATTTACTCACTCTCTTCACACCTCACCAGGAAAACACATTTCACCTAGCTTGGAACAGGGCCACCATGTCTGTCCTCAAGCCAAGGAGGCTGGCTCTCCAGCTCTCAGAAATGTCTTCTTGGAGGCCACACAATAGGTCAAAAGGTGAACAATTCAGGCCCTTAATTTGCTTAAAATGAGGCGAATTTTGTTTCACCAACCCATATTTCCATTTAAACTTATCACCTTGTCACCATGTAGATTCAGCCGTAGCATCATCTAAGTCAAGGAAATCCACTTCTGCTTCAGATGGAAATCAAATGAGAAGAAAAGATTTGGTTTTTGCAGTCGGCCTTTGCTTTCCCAAATGGCCCCACAAGCACTAGGCCCCATTCTAAATAGGACTTGGTAATTAGAAGAGCCTCATCTTGTTCTTTTTCTATAATTGAAGCGTACTGGTGATTCTGCCTCCATTATGTCAAATTCTAGGCAATGATTTTTTTTAACCTGAATTATCCAAATAGCTCCCTTGTGCCCCCTTTTTCCATTGGTATATAGGGAAGAGATATGATCTTAGTTAAACCAGTTCTCTAATTCATTCCATTTCTATATAAGCAACCCATGCCATGTTGGTAATTGGTCAAAAATAATTTATTGAGCATCTATTAAGTGCCAGGCACATGTGAGTCCAAATGGGGACTAAAAATATTTAGATCCTTGGCACTAATAGGTGGGGAATCCACAAGTTTGCCTAAATTAGTCCTTGAATTGACTTCAAATCTGAATTTTCATAAGACACTCTGTGGACCAAACATAACATATTTTATGCAGGTTGCTGGTTTATATCAGAATTATAGATATAAATTTTTTTCAACCCAGAGCAAACTGTTCTATGGAAAGTGCAGGATTTTTAATACAAGTTGTATATTGAAACTAACATGAGCTTTGTCTTTTTTATCTGCTTCTACAGGTGAAAGAGACATAAGGATTGATGATATGCAAAAACTAAAAGTGGTAGAAAACTTTATTTATGAGAGCATGCGGTACCAGCCTGTCGTAGACCTGGTCATGCGCAAAGCCTTAGAGGATGATGTCATCGATGGCTACCCAGTGAAAAAGGGGACTAACATTATCCTGAATATTGGAAGAATGCATAGACTCGAGTTTTTCCCCAAGCCCAATGAATTTACTCTTGAAAACTTTGCCAGGAATGTAAGAGCCCTTTCTTAAAACTGAGTGCTCCACTCTTGAAAATGTCAACTGTTAAATCCTCTCTGTTTCTGTGTTTGCACTGCATATATATCATTCTATTTACTCATTCTCTTCACACCTCACCAGGAAAACACATTTCCCCTAGCTTGGAAAACGACCACCATGTCTGTCCTCAAGCCAAGGAGGCTGGCTCTCCAGCTCTCAGAAATGTCTTCATGGAGGCCACACAATAGGTCAAAAGATGAATAATTCAGGCCCTTAATTTGGTTAAAATGAGGCAAATTTTCTTTAATCAACCCATTTAAACTTAACTTTTCCATTTAAACTCATCACCTTGTCACCATGTAGATTCAGCCGTAGCATCATCTAAGTCAAGGAAATCCACTTCTGCTTCAGATGGAAATCAAATGAGAAGAAAAGATTTGGTTTTTGCAGTCGGCCTTTGCTTTCCCAAATGGCCCCACAAGCACTAGGCCCCATTCTAAATAGGACTTGGTAATTAGAAGAGCCTCATCTTGTTCTTTTTCTATAATTGAAGCGTACTGGTGATTCTGCCTCCATTATGTCAAATTCTAGGCAATGATTTTTTTTAACCTGAATTATCCAAATAGCTCCCTTGTGCCCCCTTTTTCCATTGGTATATAGGGAAGAGATATGATCTTAGTTAAACCAGTTCTCTAATTCATTCCATTTCTATATAAGCAACCCATGCCATGTTGGTAATTGGTCAAAAATAATTTATTGAGCATCTATTAAGTGCCAGGCACATGTGAGTCCAAATGGGGACTAAAAATATTTAGATCCTTGGCACTAATAGGTGGGGAATCCACAAGTTTGCCTAAATTAGTCCTTGTCATCATGTTATATGCCCTGGCACAAAAACAATCTTTGCCTCAATGACTGGCAGAACAGCAGTAAAGCCATGGCCTTCCCACAGAGCTAGTTGAGTATTTACATGAAAAGCAAAACTGGGGATTGTTTGAAGTTGTGTCTGTATCACAAAGGGTGAATTAAACTGGAGGGAGAAAGAGGCTTATCTGAGTTTCAGTCACTCCTCTCCATGAGGGAGCAGTATGGCCAAGTCGCCGAAACCGAGCATTCTGACTCACAGTGTTTTCAGGGTGAATCAAACAGATATGCATGACTCTAGCCTTTACTTCTCTGGCTAATTGTCTGATCATTTTCCTAGGTTCCTTACAGGTACTTTCAGCCATTTGGCTTTGGGCCCCGGGCCTGTGCGGGAAAATACATTGCCATGGTGATGATGAAGGTCACCCTGGTCACACTTCTGAGACGCTTCCACGTGCAGACATTGCAAGGTCAATGTGTTGAAAACATGCAGAAGAAAAATGACTTATCCTTGCACCCAGATGAGACCAGCGACCTGCTGGGAATGATTTTCATCCCAAGAAATTCAGACAAGTGCCTCGACCACTAAAAAAGTTTGGTCAGTCCCTGCCCTGGAGCACTTCTCAACAGTATTCCACATGGAAACCACCCACCTTTGCCAGGTAGTCCTCCTCCCATAAACAACCGTGGTCTCTGGCCTTTTATACACTTACCTCCTGTGGGGTGTCAGCGAGCCGGAAGATGCCGGTCATCTGAGCGCATCCAAACCAGAAACAAGACTGCAGGAGAAAATACAGAGGCCAAAATTTGTGCAGGCAACTGCAGCCCTAAAGACCCAGTTCCACAAAACATGCTTTGGAAAAAACAAGCCATCAGCAAGACTCATGCCCGACTCCTCGCTGTCCTGCCCTGAGATGGGAGCTTTGTAATGACTGGGGCAGAAGCACTCAATTCGATTACAAAGGCCAGGCCGACATCTGGGTACCTAGGGCTAAACACACCCACTAGTGTGAATAAAGGGCTTTTGATTTTGTTTTCGGTGGGTTGGGGAATGCAATATTCACACCTTTGGAGAAATGCTTACAAATTCAGCATCTGACTTTTGCTATGTATTGTATTCAATTAACTCTTGTTTATTCACATGTGATTTGTTGGTGGCAAAAGTTAAATCAAAGACTATCCTTTCCGAATCTCTCAATTTATGTCTCAGCCAGACCATATATGTGCTGTAGGAAAAAAATTCACACAATGTGCTTCAAATTCAAATAAAAGTCCTTTTTTCATGTCTACATCGTTGCTTAGCTCCATGAGGGACTAAGAAAGAGAATACCTTAGGTAGTAGCACCTATTAACTCTTACCACAGCTTCAGTGATGTGGGGAAGGGGAAGTCTCTGAATCTATATCTAATTCTACAACCCAATGAGTTCAAACTTCTAAGGAGTGCTCCTCATATACCATTATCCTTCTCCCTCAACATACAGCTTCAGTGATGTGGGGAAGGGGAAGTCTCTGAATCTATATCTAATTCTACAACCCAATGAGTTCAAACTTCTAAGGAGTGCTCCTCATATACCATTATCCTTCTCCCTCTACATTTCTCCCCCTCTCTTTCTTTCCATGATCCCAGAAGCAAAGAGCAACAGATCAGTAGAGAACATGGCTAGGGTAGAACCCCTGCAATCACATTTTAAACTAGCACAGATTTAACAGTTACCTTAGAGATTTAACAGTTATCTAGTTTATCTAATCACTACATGTAGCCAAGAGTAAAATGTACACCTCGGAATTAGCTCTTGAGAGGAAATCAAATAGATGAGTGAATTTTCCAAATACCAGCTTTCTTGTGTTATATCACCAATAGGAACGTATCTACTGAAGCCAAGTTAAAAACTGAAAAATTAAATTCATTTAAAAACATGTAAATGTTTTCTAGTATGTTAATCTGAATATTCTTCTCATCCTGCTGCTTGGCAACAGGGCAACAGCTGGTAAAATGAGAGTGTAAGCTCCTCAAAGTGGGAGCTCTTTTCTTTCTTTTGGAATCCATGCCTGTCCCCCATTCTAACTCTCAAAATCAGTACTGAGGGTTACCTCAAGATGGCAGAGTAGAAGGACGAGCACTCACCTCTTCTTAAGAGAAAACCAAAATCATAACTAACTGCTAAACAACCACTGACCAAAAAAAACGCTGGATCCTACCAAAAAAGACACCCTACATCCAAAGACAAAGGAGAAGCCACAACGAGACAGTAGGAGGAGCACAGTCACGATAAAATCAAATCCCATACCTGCAAGGTGGGTGACCCACAAACTAGAAAACAATTATACAGCAGAAGCTCTCCCACTGGAGTGAAAGTTCTGAGCCCCATGTCTGGCTTCCTAGCTGCTGGGTCCAGCAATGGGAGGAGGAGTCTCCAGAGAATCTGGCTTTGAAGGCTAGTGGGATTTGACTGCAGGACTTCCATAGGACTGGGGGAAACAGAGACTCCACTCTTGGAGGGCACTCTCAAATCTTTTTGTGTACCAAGACCCAGGGGAAAAAAGCAGTGACCCCATAAGAAACTGGGCCAGACATACTTGCTAGTATTGGAGGGTCTCCTGCAGAGGCAGGGAGCAGCTGTGGCTCACTGTGGGGACAAAAACACTGGAAGCAGCAGTCCTGGGAAGTACTCATTGGCCTGAGGCCTCCCAGAAGCCACCATTAACCCCACCAAACAGCCTGTAGACTCCAGTGCTTGGTTGCCTCAGGCTAAACCACCAACACAAGGAAAAAGAGCCCCACCCATCAGCAGACAAGCAGATTAAAGTTTTACTGAGAACAGCCCTGCCCACCAGAGGGACAAAACCCAGCTCTACCCACCACCAGTCCCTCCCATCAGGAAGCTTGCACAAGCCTCTTAGACAGCCTCATCCACCAGAGGGCAGACAACAGAAGCAAGAAGAAATACAGTCCTGCAGGCTGCAGAACAAAAAACACAATCCTGGAAAGTTACACAAAATGAAACATCAGGGGATCATGTCCCAGAAGAAGGAACAAGATAAAAAACCCAGAAAAACACTAAGTGAAGTGGAGATAGGCAACCTTCCAGAAAAAAAATCAGAATAATGATAGTGAAGATGATCCATGATCTCAAAAAAAGAATGCAGGCAAGGCTGCTTGCCAGATCCGTGGATCTCTCCGGCTGTCGGGCTGTCTTTGAGGACCCTGCCCCATGACTGGGAGAGATGCAGCAAGCCTGGCGTGGGGTGTGAATGAGGACACAGTGGGGCAGCGGCCCGCTGGCATCCTCTGCACTGCCCTCTGCCCACCACCCAGCGTGGGAAGTAAAGATCAAACCCAAAGGGAGGCAGGCTGGAGGCAGGAGCTGGCAGAGTGATGGGAAGGGCATGAACTGGGGCCGAGAAGGTCTTGGTACTCCACTCCAGACAGGTGTCAGGCCTGAGCCTCTGAGGTGCGAGAGCCGAGTTCAGGATATTGGTCCACCAGAGACCTCCCGGCCCCTCATAAAATCAATCAGCGTGAGCTCTCCCAGAGATCTCTGTCTCAACACTAAGACCCAGCTCCACTCAACGACCAGCAAGCTACAGTGCTGGACATGCTATGCCAAACAACTAGCAAGACAGGAACACAACCCCACCCATTAGCAGAGAGGCTGCCTAAAATCATAATAAGGTCACAGACACCCCCAAACACACCACTGGACGCAGTCCTGCCCACCAGAAAGACAAGATCCAGCCTCAACCACCAGAACACAGGCAACAGTCCCCTACACCAGGAAGCCTACAGAACCCACTGAACCAACCTTATCCACTGGGGGAAGACACCAAAAACAATGGGAACTATGAACCTACAGCCTGAGAAAAGGAGACCCCAAACACAGTAAGTTAAGCAAATGGGATGACAGAGAAATACATAGCAGCTGAAGGACCAAGGTAAAAACTCACCAGCCCAAACAAATCAAGACGAAATAGGCAGTCTACCTGAAAAAGAATTCAGAGTAATCATAGTAAAGATAATCCAAGATCTTGGAAATAGAATGGAGAAAATACAAGAAATGTTTAAAAAGGATGCAGAAGAACTAAAGAGCAAACAAACAATGATGAACAACACAGTAACTGAAATTAAAAATTCTCTAGAAGGAATCAATAGCAGAATAACTGAGGCAGAAGAATGGATAAGTGACCTGAAAGATAAAACAGTGGAAACAACTACTGCAGAGCAGAACAAAGAAAAAAGAATGAAAAGAATTGAGGACACTCTCAGAGACCTCTTGGCCAACATTAAACGCACCAACATTCGAACAAGGTTAACAGCTGATCTTTCAGCAGATACTCTGCAAGCCAGAAGGGAGTGGCAGGACATTTTGAAAGTGATGAAAGGGAAAAACCTAAAACCAAGACTACTCTACCCAGCAAGGATCTCATTGGAGAAAATAAAACTTTTACAGATAAGCAGAAGTTAAGAGAATTCAGCACCACCAAACCAGCTTTACAACAAATGCTAAAGGAACTTCTCTAGGGAAGAGATTATAGTTGAAAACTTCCCTAATACGGGAAAGGAAATAGTCAATCAAGTCCAAGAAGTCCAGAGAGTCCCATAAAGGATAAATCCAAGAAGAAACGTGCCAAGACACATATTAATCAAACTATCAAAAATTAAATAAAAAGAAAAAATATTAAAACCTTTACAGACAAGCAAAAGCTGAGAGAGTTCAGCACCACCAAACCAGCTTTACAACAAATGCTAAAGGAACTTCTCTAGGCAAGAAACACAAGAGAAGGAAAAGACCTACAAGAACAACCCGAAACAATTCAGTAAATGGTAATAGGACCATACATATCGATAATTACCTTAAATGTAAATGGATTAAATGCTCCCACCAAAAGACACAGACTGGCTGAATGGATACAAAAACAAGACCCATATATATGCTGTCTACAAGAGACCCACTTCAGACCTAGGGACACATACAGACTGAAAGTGAGGGGATGGAAAAAGATATTCCATGCAAATGGAAATCAGAAGAAAGCTGGAGTAGCAATTCTCATATCAGACAAAATAGACTTTAAAATAAAAACTATTACAAGAGACAAAGAAGGACACTACATAATGATCAAGGGATTGATCCATGAAGAAGATATAACAATTGTAAATATTTATGCACCCAACATAGGAGCACCTCAATACATAAGGCAAATGCTAACAGCCATAAAAGGGGAAATTGACAGTAACACAATCATAATAGAGGACTTTAACACCCCATCTTCACCAATGGACAGATCATCCAAAATCAAAGTAAATAAGGAAACACAAGCTTTAAATGACACAGTAAACAAGATGGACTTCATTGACATTTATAGGACATTCCATCCAAAAACAACAGATTATATTTTCTTCTCAAGTGCTCATGGAACATTCTCCAAGATAGATCATATCTTGGGTCACAAATCAAGCCTTGGTAAATTTAAGAAAACTGAAATTGAATCAAGTATCTTTTCCGACCACAACACTATAAGACTAGATATCAATTACTGGAAAAAAACTATAAAAAATACAAACACATGGAGGCTAAACAATACACTATGAAAGAACCAAGGGATCACTAAAGAAATCAAAGAGGAAATCAAAAAATACCTCGAAACAAATGACAATAAAAACACAATGACCCAAAACCGATGGGATGCAGCAAAAGCAGCTCTAAGAGGGAAGTTTATAGCAATACAATCCTACCTCAAGAAACAAGAAACATCTCAAATAAACAACCCAACCTTACACCTAAAGCGATTAGAGAAAGAAGAACAAAAAAACCCCAAAGTTAGCAGAAGAAAAGAAATCATAAAGATCAGATCAGATAAATTAAAAAGAAATGAAGGAAACAATAGCAAAGGTCAATAAAACTAAAAGCTGGTTCTTTGAGAAGATAAACAAAATTGATAAACCATTAGCCAGACTCATCAAGAAAAAGAGGGAGAGGACTCAAATCAATAAAATTAGGAATGAAAAAGGAGAAGTAACAATTGACACTGCAGAAATACAAAGGATCATGAGAAATTACTACAAGCAACTATATGCTAATAAAATGGATAACCTGAAAGAAATGGACAAATTCTTAGAAAAGCCCCACCTTCCTAGACTGAACCAGGGAGAAACAGAAAAAATAAACAGACCAGTCACAAGCACTGAAATTGAAACTGTGATTAGAAATCTTCCAACAAACAAAAGCCCAGGACCAGATGGCTTCACAGGCAAATTCTATCAAACATTTAGAGAAGATCTAACACCTATCCTTCTCAAACTCTTCCAAAATATAGCAGAGGGAGGAACACTCCCAAACTCTTTCTACAAGGCCACCATTACCCTGATAGCAAAACCAGACAAAGATGTCACAAGAAAAGAAAACTATAGGCCAGTATCACTGATGAACATAGATGCAAAAGTCCTCAACAAAATACTAGCAAACAGAATCCAATAGCACTTTAAAAGGACCATACACCATGATCAAATAGGGTTTATCCCAGCAATGCAAGGATTTTTCAGTATATGCAAATCAATCAATGTGATAAACCATATTAACAAACTTAAGGGTAAAAATCATATGATCATCTCAATAAATGCAGAAAAAGCTTTTGACAAATTCAACACCCATTTATGATAAAAACCCTTCACAAAGTAGACATAGAGGGAACTTACCTCAACATAATAGAGGCCATTTATAACAAACCCACAGCCAACATCACTACAATGAGGTATCACCTCACACCAGTCAGAATGGTCATCATCAAAAAGTCTACAAACAATAAATATGGCAGAGGGTATGGAGAAAAGGGAACCCTCTTGCACTGTT
>NC_041224.1:87854734-87865965 GCF_002837175.3 Physeter macrocephalus
AGGGGCTTCCCTGGTGGCGCAGTGGTTGAGAGTCCGCCTGCCGATGCAGGGGACACGGGTTCGTGCCCCAGTCCGGGAGGATCCCACATGCCACGGAGTAGCTGGGCCCGTGAGTCATGGCCGCTGAGCCTGCGAATAAGTCAGAAAGAGAAAAACAAATACCGTATGCTAACACATATATATGGAATCTAAACAAAAACTGGTTCTGAAGAACCTAGGAGCAAGATAGGAATAAAGACGCAGATGTAGAGAATGGACTTGAGGACATGAGAAGGGGGAAGGGTAAGCTGGGACGAAGTGAGAGAACGGCATGGACAGATATACACTACCAAATGTAAAACAGATAGCTAGTGGGAAGCAGCCACATAGCACAGGAAGATCAGCTCAGTGTTCTGTGACCACCTAGAAGGGTGGGATAGGGAGGGTGGGAGGGAGACACAAGAGGGAGGGGATAAGGGGATATATGTATACGTATAGCTGATTCACTTTGTTATACAGCAGAAACTAACACAACATTGTAAAGCAATTATACTCCAGTAAAGATGTTTAAAAAAAAAAGGAAGAGCTATGCCTGATCTATGAAAATCAAAGGAACACATTTGTAGGTATTCCTTAAGAAATTAATTGACATTCAGAAAAAAATCAAGGATGATCCAAAATTTTCCCTTTGCAACTTGTTTATGACATTTCTTCCACTGGGAATGCCCTGCTTATCTCAAAATAGGTATTTGATAAGCACTGAATTAGTATAGCAAACAAAATTCTTTTTCTACATTACTGTTTTCATTTTTGTAGCCTTAGCATTACTATATTTTATTATAATTTTAATATAGTCTAAAATTTCCTTTTAACAATCTCCATTATCCTCTATATTTTACATCTATTTGGGGAGAAATGATATATTAAAATCTGTTGCTATATGAACTTATGGGCCTAAAGGAAAAGCTGAATTTCCTTTTGAAACAAAACCGTATTTTATTAGATAGATTGCAAAGTTGAAAAACATAAGTATAACATAAATCAGAGATATTTTAGGCATAGATTTAAATGACTACATAGTAAAGTGATAAGTATGTGACATATTGATGGCATTAGCAGGGACATTGTTTTGTAGGGTTGGTTCGCTTGTTTTATTTTAGGTTTTGTTTTGTTTTGTGGGATTTGTTTGGGTTTCTTTTATGGATTTCAAAAGAAGCAGATATGCAAGTAGGAGGCTTAGAACTTCAAGTGGAAATGGTGAGGGATTCCAGATGGAGAAGAAGGCTTGTATATTTCGAAGAACAGTGATGTATGAGATTAGATTGAAAATTGTTTATTTGACTATTAAACCCTCTCTTTTACACATAAAATGATTGGTAAAGGTCTATTACACAGTAACTTTATGTACGTTGTCCTTCAACAAATGAAGGAAAAAGGAAGAGCATCCTGGTGATCCAGGCAATAGCCAGGGATAAAGGGAGCAGAGGCCTGTGGCAGAGCTGGGACATGGTTCCGAGATCAGCAATCATGGATAAGTGAGATGAAGAGAGAAGTGAGTCAGAAGTAAGCGTTAAACCAACCACACCCGATATCACAAGTGGCCACTGACACTGGTAGTGGAGGGATTGGTGAGGGAAGGTCATGACCCTCTTATGTATAGAATGAGTATTTGAGCTGTTTAATTTGACTAGTAAAGGGAAAGATGATGCCAGAAAGCAGGAGAAAACTTTGTGATATTCAAGTAACATACACTCTGATTCCATAGGTGTAAGTTGTATAAAACGTTTTGACACATTTTATTGATTTGGGTTTATTAGAGTTGTCTTTGTCAACAAACAAACAAAACAAGAAAACCCATATTGTTCATCATTGTCTCTTAGAGAATCCATCATCTTTGGGATAAATGAAATAAAGCAGGTTATTTTTCTCCTGGGGCCGTTGAGTGAGGTGAGGTGCGTGGATATACATACCCACAAACACACATAATCATATATTCTAAGATAATGTATTTTTTTCCCCACTGGTCATGTGAGTGTTCAACAGACTCACAATTTAATAGACTCACTTATACAAGAGGTTCAGAATATTTTGGTTTTCCTTTTTGTCTCTGACCACCTTTACTGATACCCCTTATCTCCAGTAGATCAGTCATGTGCTGTACAGCTGGAACAGTTTGCAAGTATCAAAGGAAAACTGTCACTGCTTGTTATGTCAATCATGTGTGACAAATTTTATTGCTCTCCCACATCTGAAATTGGTCTCTATTTAACAAGGAAATGCTTCTCTGTAAACTGGCTTCTCGTTTCCATTCCTGTTCACCACGGCAATGATGTCCATCACTGAGAGACAGGCAGATGCGCTCCTGCAGGGAATAATATCATCAACCTCTCACGTGGTAATATCTTCTTCAACTTCCTTAGCTAATTAATTCTTTCATTTACTATTTGTTTTTTTTTTCAAAATATGCATGACTTGTAAATTTGAGATAATCTTATTTTGTGAAGAAATTCAGAGTTGGCCATATATCTTAATTATCCTCAACACTGAAGAAACTCTCAACAACTACAGTTTTGTTTAATTCAGCTTCTTAGTCAAGGTATTCTATTATTCAGTGATCACCTTTCTCCCTGCCCAATCTATAATATATTTTCTTTTCAATAGAAGAGTCCTTTTCTTTCAAATGAATGGTTGAACTCTCTTACAGATATGATTTTCTCTTGGACTATTTATATTATATGAGTCAATTCTGGACTATTTGTATTATATGAATCAATTAAATTTATGTGAATCACATTTCTAAGACTGGGATTCTCTTCTGTGATTCAATTTCCCCATAGAGCTGTAGTATCTAACAATGATTTTTTTTTTGTAACTAAGATTTAAGTGCTAAGTCTCACAACTCTTGGCATATAGAAAAATGCCATTTAACTGATCACTGTCTAGTTGTCTTACTGTTACTCTGAACTCTTAACAAAAGAACTTTGGTTGGGCCGAGTCATTATAACTCCAGTGGTGAGTTTTAGTGTCAAAGTGAATAACATGTGGTATCAGGAACAACAAAGAACAATTTAACATGATTGGATTGACAGTGCTGCCACTTGACACTTTTCACTTTCTGTTTATAAAAAATAAACTAAATTTTAAAACTTCTTTCTAATTTCCAATATTCTATAAATTTTTGCTTTGATGTCATTAGTGTGATTTTCTTATCTTCCCATTTCAATTATATTCATTATTCTATCAATAAATAAAATATCATTGTAAAAAAAAAAGAAGAAAAGAAAAGCTGAAAGCTTTTCTTCTAAGATGAGGAACAAGACAAGGATGTCCACTCTTGCCACTTTTATTCAACATAGTTTTGGAATTCCTAGCTATGGCAATCAGAGAAGAAAAGGAAATAAAAGGAATCCAAAATGGAAAAGAAGAAGTAAAACTGTCACTGTTTGCAGGTGACATGATACTATACATAGAAGATCCTAAAGATGCTACCAGGAAACTACTAGAGGTCATCAATGAATTTGGTGAAGTTGCAGTTTACAAAATTAATACACAGAAATATGTTGCATTTCTATACACTAACAACAAAAGATCAGAAAGAGAAATTCAAAAAACAATCACATTTACCACTGCATCAAAAAGAATAAAATACTTGCAAATAAACCTAACTAAGGAGGTAAAAAACCTGTACTCAGAAAACTATAAGATGCTGATGAAAGAAATCAAAAAAACCCACAAACAGATGGAAAGATATACCATGTTTGCAGATAGGAAGAATCAATATTCTCAAAGTGACTATACTACCCAAGGCAATCTACAGATTCAATGCAATCCCTATCAAATTACCAATGGCATTTTTCACAGAACTAGAACAAAAAATCTTAAAATTTGTATGGAGACACAAAAGACCCCGCATAGCCAAAGCAATCTTGAGAAAGAAAAACAGAGCTGGAGGAATCAGGCTACCTAGACTATACTACAAAGCTATAGTCATCAAAACAGTATGGTACTGCCACAAAAACCAACACATAGATCAATGGAACAGGATAGAAAGCCCAGAAATAAATACACACTCCTATGGTCAATTAATCTACAACAAAGGAGGCAAGACTACACAATGATAGAAAGGCAGCCTCTTCAACAAATGGCGCTGGGAAAACTGGACAGGCACATGTAAAAAGAATGAAATTAGATCATTCTTTAACACCATACACAAAAATAAGCTCAAAAAGGATTAAAAACCTAAATGTGAGACTGGACACTATAAAACTGTCAGAGAGGCAGAACACTCTCTGACATAAATCACAGCAATATCTTTTTCGATCCGTCTCCCAGAATAATGGAAATAAAAACAAAAATAAACAAATGGAGGGACTTCCCTAGTGGCGCAGTGGTTGGGAATCTGCCTGCAAGTGCTGGGGACACAGGTTTGATCCCTAGTCTAGGAAGATCCCACATGCCGCAGAGCAACTAGGTCTGTGTGCCACAAGTACTGAGCCTCCGCTCTAGAGCCCACAAGCAACAACTACTGAGTCAGCATGCCAAAACTACTGAAGCCCACATGCCCTAGAGCCCACGCACAGCAACTACTGAGCCCACACGCCGCACTGAAGCCCATGTGCTCTAGGGCCCGCGTGCTGCAACTACTGAACCTGCATGCTGCAACTACTGAAGCCTGAGCACCTAGAGCCCATGCCCCCCAACGAGAAGCCACCACAATGAGAAGCCCGTGCACTGCAACAAAGAGTAACCCCCACTCACTGCAACTAGAGAAAGCACAAGCACAGCGACAAAGACTCAACACAGCCAAAAAAACACAAACAAATGGGACCTAATTAAACTCAAAAGCTTTTGCACAGCAAAGGAAACCATAAGCAAAACAAAGATCCCTAGTCTAGGAAGATCCCACATGCCGCAGAGCAACTAGGTCTGTGTGCCACAAGTACTGAGCCTCCGCTCTAGAGCCCACAAGCAACAACTACTGAGTCAGCATGCCAAAACTACTGAAGCCCACATGCCCTAGAGCCCACGCACAGCAACTACTGAGCCCACACGCCGCACTGAAGCCCATGTGCTCTAGGGCCCGCGTGCTGCAACTACTGAACCTGCATGCTGCAACTACTGAAGCCTGAGCACCTAGAGCCCATGCCCCCCAACGAGAAGCCACCACAATGAGAAGCCCGTGCACTGCAACAAAGAGTAACCCCCACTCACTGCAACTAGAGAAAGCACAAGCACAGCGACAAAGACTCAACACAGCCAAAAAAACACAAACAAATGGGACCTAATTAAACTCAAAAGCTTTTGCACAGCAAAGGAAACCATAAGCAAAACAAAAAGACAACCCACAGATTGGGTGAAAATGTTTGCAAATGATGTGACTGACAAGGGATTAGTCTCCAAAATTTACAAACAGCTCATGAGGCTGAATATCATCATAACAAACAACCCAATCAAAAAATGGGCAGAAGACCTAAATAGACTTTTCTCCAAATAAGACATACAGATGGCCAAGAGGCACATGAAAAGATATTCAACATCGCTAATTATTAGAGAAATACAAAGCAAAACCACAGTGAGATATCACCTCACACCAGTCAAAATGGCTATCATCAAAAAATCCACAAATAATAACTGCTGGAGAGGGTGTGGAGAGAAGGGAACCCTCCTACACAGTTGGTGGGAATGTAAATTTGTACAGCCACTATGGAAAACAGTATGGAGTTTCCTTAGAAACCTAAAAATAGAGCTACCATATAATCCTGAAAATCCATTCCTGGGCATATTTCTGGAGAAAAACATGGTCCAAAAAGATACATGCACCCCAATGTTCATTGCAGCACTGTTTACAGTAGCCAAGACATGGAAGCAACCTAAATGTCCAGCGAGAGAGGAATGGATAAAGATGTCTTACATATATACAATGGAATATTACTGAGCCATTAAAAAGAATGAAATAATGCCATTTGCAGCAACATGGATCGACCTAGAGACTGTCATACTGAGTGAAGTAAGACAGAGAAAGAGAAATATCATTATGATATCGCTTAAAATATCGTATGATATCGCTTAAATGCAGAATCTAAAAAGAAATGATACAAATTAACTTATTTACAAAACAGAAACAGACTCAGGGACTCAGATGAACTTATGGTTACCAGCGGGGAAGGGTGGGAGGAAGGGATAGTCAGGGAATTTGGAATTGACATGTACACAATGCTATATTTAAAGTGGATAACCGGAGCACAAGTCCCTTGGCCCATTGGTCAGCCACTCCGGTGGCCCAGTACCCAACGCACCTCGGCCTTCATCGCCGACGCACGGTCTCTTTGGCCTGAAGTGCGGCCGAGGCGCTCACCATGGCGATGTTCATCTCAGTGCAGCTGAAGAAGACCTCGGAGGTAGACCGGGCCAAGATGCTGGTGAAGTTCATCCAGCAGATGTACCCGAGCAGTGTGGAGGAGCAGACCCAGTACTGTGCGGGGCAGAGGAGCTCAGCAAGCTGTGCCATGCTACGCTCGGCCGACTGCTGGACAAGCGCAAGGGCACACTCGAGACACTGCTGAGATATTATGATGACATCTGTTCCACTGAACCCAAATTCCCATTTTCTGAAAACCAGATCTGCTTGACATTTACCTGGAAGGATGCTTTTGATAAGGGTTCACTTTTTGGAGGATCTGTAAAATTGGCTCTTGCAAGCCAAGGTTATGAAAAGACCTGTGTGGTGTTCAGTTGTGCAGCCTTAGCTAGCCAGATTGCAGCAGAATAGAACCTGGATAATGATGAAGGATTGAAAATCGCTGCTAAGCATTATAAGTTTGCTAGTGGTGCCTTTCTGCATATTAAAGAGACAGTTTTATCTGCCTTGAATAGAGAGCCTACTGTGGACATATCTCCAGATACCATTGGGACCCTCAGTCTTATCATATTGGCACAGGCCCAAGAAGTATTTTTTTTTAAAGCCACTAGAGATAAAATGAAAGGTGCCATCATAGCTTAATTGGCTAATCAGGCTGCAGATTATTCTGGTGATGTTTTAAACAGTGTCAGTACAAAGATACTCTCCCCATGTATTTTTATTTCCAGGAGGTGTTTCCTGTCTTGGCTGCAAAGCACTGTATCATGCAGGCCTATGCTGAGTATCACCAGTCTATCCTGGCAAAACAGCAGAAGAAATCTGGAGAAGAGATTGCAAGGTTACAGCATGCAACAGAATTGATTAAAACAGTGACATCTCGCTATGATGAATATGTCAACGTGAAGGAATTGTCTGACAAAGTCAACAGTGCCCTTACTGCAGCAAAGAAGGATAATGACTTCATTTATCAACGATCGAGTTCCAGACCTTAAAGATCTAGACCCTATTGGCAAAGCCACACTTGTGAAATCTACGCCAGTCAATGTACCCATCAGCCAGAAATTCACTGATCTGTTTGAGAAGATGGTTCCTGTGTCAGTGCAGCAGTCTTTGGCTGCCTATAATCAGAGGAAGCTGATTTAGTTAACAGATCAATTGCTCAAATGAGAGAAGCCACCACTTTGGCAAATGGGGTGTTAGCTTCACTTAATCTTCCAGCAGCAATTGAAGATATATCTGGAGTTACTGTACCTCAATCTATATTGACTAATTCCACATCTGTGATTGAAAAGGGAGGCATTGAGACTGTTGATCAGTTGATCAAAGAGCTACCTGAACTTCCAAAAAGAAATAGAGAAATCCTAGATGAGTCATTAAGACTGAGGGATGAAGAAGAAACAACTGACAATGATTTAAGAGCAAAATTCAAGGAACGCTGGCAAAGGACACCATCCAATGAACTCTGTAAGCCTTTAAAAGCAGAGGGAAGCAACTTCAGAACTGTTTTGGATAAAGCTGTGCAAGCAGATGGACAGGTGAAAGAGCGTTACCAGGCTCAGCGGGACACCACTGCACTTCTGTGTAAACCGGAGCCAGAGCTGAATGCTGCCATCCCATCTGCTAAACCGACGAAGACCATGCAGGGCAGCGAGGTTGTAAATGTCTTAAAATCCGTATTGACAAATCTTGATGAAGTAAAGAAGGAAAGAGAGGGGCTGGAGAATGACCTTAAATCAGTGAATTTTGACATGATGAGCAAATTTTTGACTGTTCTGGCTCAAGGTGGTGTGATAAATGAAGAAGCTATTTCTGTTACAGACCTGGATCGAATCTATGGGGGTCTTACAACTAAAGTCCAAGAATCTCTAAAGAGACAGGAAGGACTTCTTAAAAATATTCAGGTCTCACACCAGGAATTTTCAAAAATGAAACAGTCTAACAATGAAGCTAATTTAAGAGAAGAAGTTTTGAAGAATTTAGCTGCTGCGTATGACAACTTTGTTGAACTTGTAGCTAATTTGAAGGAGGGCACAAAGGTATGAAGCATAAAAGAAACAAGAGCTAACTAACCAGTGTGGATGTGAGGATATAGTTTGGGAAGTTAATTGGTATTTCCAGTTGGACCAAATCATTCAGTCTTGAATTTCTTATCTTTAATGACTTTGGCTCCTGAGAGCTTTGGTATAAATGGGAGAAAGCTTAATGAAGGTGGGAGTATTTCATGGGAACTTTGCAGAATGAATTTTATAGTACACCAGGCAGAAAGAGGGTGTGTAGACATTCATTTCAGGTAGCAGGAATTAGCACAGAGAGGTCAAAAGGTCAGTGACACTTTATTGGTGGGTAGAAAGTTGGCCAATCTGAGTGAATTATGAGGGAACAGGAGTAGTAGTCAAAGCCGGTATGTGGTGGGGAAGGGGGTGTGTATGGCTTTTATATTCTGTACTGGTGGTGTGGATTATGATAGATTTGTGATCTGCTTATGACTCAGAGTGCTTACTAAATATGTTTAAGTATTTTCTTGCCTTTCCTTTAAATATTTTAGGGAAATGCTTATATTTGTTTTTACCAATTACTTTGCTTTTGAGGGAACAAGTGATTTTTAAGTTTTTCAAATACATAATTCCTTTTGGTACTTTAACTCCATAATGATCACTTAATAAAGTTATCTCGATGTAAATATGGTAGATATAATGTAAAACCCTCTGAAGAGAGCATACAAATACTGCCAAAGCCTTCCAAAGAGAGAGGATAGTAAAATGCCATTTTAATTCGGTTTAAAATGCTTTGTTGAAATAGATAAGCTGAGAAAACTCACCAGAGTGCCTTTGGAAATTCTTCTGAGGGTTTCTGAAATGATGCCTGCACTTCTGAAGTGAATGTGCAAACCTAATACGTCCACTTAAATAGGTTTAGAGTCTTTATTAAGAAGTTGACTTTTCTCTAGGAATTGGGAACTTGTTCATGATCATGAAACTTTTAACTTGTTGCCACTTAATTTTTGGTGACAGTGCTTTCTAACGATGATTTTATTATTTTTTATTTTCTTAGGGAATCTTAGGTCATATTTAATGTTAAGTAACTGGACTTAAGTGGTATGACTGTCTCTCATGCAGAGGATTTTAGCTCTTTAGCTTTAACTGTTATTGACAAAGGAGCTTTAGATTGTGTTCCTCTTAGATTAAAAATTGTTCTGGTTTATCACTTGTGTTTTTGTTCTTTGCTCATAGTTTTACAATGAGCTGACTGAAATACTCATCAGGTTCCAGAACAAATGCAGTGATATAGTGTTTGCACGGAAGACAGAGAGGGATGAACTCTTAAAGTAAGTTTATTTTGTGTATTAAGTTGTACTTTTGAAGTTTTTTTCTTTAAGAAAATAATATTCTTGCTACCTCTTTTAAAAAAATCATATGTGGAGACTTTTGTGGTGAGTTGGCAGTGTGAGTTGGCAATTTCCTTCCTTTCCTCCATGGTGTTTCTTTGTTTGCTTTTTTATAAATTTATTTATTTATTTTTTTAGTTTTGGCTGTGTTGGGTCTTTGTTGCTGCACGCGGGCTTTCTCTAGTTGTGGCGAGTAGTGGCTTCTCTTGTTGTGGAGCATGGGTTCTTGGCATGCGGGCTTCAGTAGTTGTGGCATGTGGTCTCAGTAGTTGTGGCTTCCAGGCTCTAGAGCGCAGGCTCAGTAGTTGTGGTGCACGGGCTTAGTTGCTCCGTGGCATGTGGGATCTTCCCGGACCAGGGATCAAACCCGTGTTCCCTGCATTGGCAGTTGGATTCTTAACCACTGTGTCACCAGGGAAGTCCCCTCCATGGTGTTTTACAAAGCAACAAGGAAACAACTGCATGATCTGAGAACAAAAGGGTGAAAAGGAGTGGAAACTCTAGATGTAGGAAGAACAGTGATGTCACAGAAGTGATAGCAGAATAGCTCAGGGTAACAGATCTTAGGAAATGCCAATAAACATAAGCAGTTTACTTTGAAGTGGCAAATAGATTCCTTACATGAAACTAGAGGCACAGAACATGAGGGAGAGAGGGTTTATAGCTCAGAAAATGTCAGCAAAGTCACTTTCTGCAGGGGCCTACTGGGAAAGCTGGGTGAGTAACATAAGACTCATTCCATGGGGAGTTATGAATAGAAAGTTGACACAGCATCGATACAAAGATATTATATTCATTGAGGTGAGAAAGAGAACAAAATTTTACTAAACGTAATAGATGAAGAACATTCACCGGAATAATGTCGTCACAGAACAGATGAAAAATTTACCGTGAATTAAAAAAAAAAAAGAAAAAGAAAAAGCTAGGAAACAATCATTAAGGATCACCACAAACAAGTGCCAGAACTCAAGGAAAATGGTAAGAAAACAGGAGGCACTAAAACGTGAGGTATCGGGATTCAGGAAACAAGTGGAAGAGAGGAACAAAGCCATCACAGGTATAAGATGAAATGGGAAGGAGCAAAATGGAGGATAGATGATGAAGAAAACACAGGAGCACAAAGTAGAAAAGAAGAAATCAAAGAAAATGAAACCAAAGTAAGGAAAGGATTAAAAAGGATTAGAGAAAGTGGGCAGAGAAGATCCAATATATGTAAAATTGAATTCCCTTCAAAGAAGAAAAACCAACACAGTGAACAGAACAAATATTTAATGATATTACTCAAGAACATTTTCCTAGGGCTTCCCTGGTGGTGTAGTGGTTGAGAGTCCGCCTGCCAATGCAGGGGACGCGGGTTCGTGCCCCGGTCCGGGAAGATCCCACATGCCGTGGAGCGGCTAGGCCCGTGAGCCATGACCGCTGAGCCTGTGTGTCCGGAGCCTGTGCTCTGCAACAGGAGAGGCCACAACAGTGAGAGGCCTGTGTACTGCAAAAAAAAAAAAAAAAAAA
>NC_041224.1:87866837-87926610 GCF_002837175.3 Physeter macrocephalus
AGACTATACTACAAAGCTATAGTCATCAAAACAGTATGGTACTGCCACAAAAACCAACACATAGATCAATGGAACAGGATAGAAAGCCCAGAAATAAATACACACTCCTATGGTCAATTAATCTACAACAAAGGAGGCAAGACTACACAATGATAGAAAGGCAGCCTCTTCAACAAATGGCGCTGGGAAAACTGGACAGGCACATGTAAAAAGAATGAAATTAGATCATTCTTTAACACCATACACAAAAATAAGCTCAAAAAGGATTAAAAACCTAAATGTGAGACTGGACACTATAAAACTGTCAGAGAGGCAGAACACTCTCTGACATAAATCACAGCAATATCTTTTTCGATCCGTCTCCCAGAATAATGGAAATAAAAACAAAAATAAACAAATGGAGGGACTTCCCTAGTGGCGCAGTGGTTGGGAATCTGCCTGCAAGTGCTGGGGACACAGGTTTGATCCCTAGTCTAGGAAGATCCCACATGCCGCAGAGCAACTAGGTCTGTGTGCCACAAGTACTGAGCCTCCGCTCTAGAGCCCACAAGCAACAACTACTGAGTCAGCATGCCAAAACTACTGAAGCCCACATGCCCTAGAGCCCACGCACAGCAACTACTGAGCCCACACGCCGCACTGAAGCCCATGTGCTCTAGGGCCCGCGTGCTGCAACTACTGAACCTGCATGCTGCAACTACTGAAGCCTGAGCACCTAGAGCCCATGCCCCCCAACGAGAAGCCACCACAATGAGAAGCCCGTGCACTGCAACAAAGAGTAACCCCCACTCACTGCAACTAGAGAAAGCCCAAGCACAGCGACAAAGACTCAACACAGCCAAAAAAACACAAACAAATGGGACCTAATTAAACTCAAAAGCTTTTGCACAGCAAAGGAAACCATAAGCAAAACAAAAAGACAACCCACAGATTGGGTGAAAATGTTTGCAAATGATGTGACTGACAAGGGATTAGTCTCCAAAATTTACAAACAGCTCATGAGGCTGAATATCATCATAACAAACAACCCAATCAAAAAATGGGCAGAAGACCTAAATAGACTTTTCTCCAAATAAGACATACAGATGGCCAAGAGGCACATGAAAAGATATTCAACATCGCTAATTATTAGAGAAATACAAAGCAAAACCACAGTGAGATATCACCTCACACCAGTCAAAATGGCTATCATCAAAAAATCCACAAATAATAACTGCTGGAGAGGGTGTGGAGAGAAGGGAACCCTCCTACACAGTTGGTGGGAATGTAAATTTGTACAGCCACTATGGAAAACAGTATGGAGTTTCCTTAGAAACCTAAAAATAGAGCTACCATATAATCCTGAAAATCCATTCCTGGGCATATTTCTGGAGAAAAACATGGTCCAAAAAGATACATGCACCCCAATGTTCATTGCAGCACTGTTTACAGTAGCCAAGACATGGAAGCAACCTAAATGTCCAGCGAGAGAGGAATGGATAAAGATGTCTTACATATATACAATGGAATATTACTGAGCCATTAAGATACAAATTAACTTATTTACAAAACAGAAACAGACTCAGGGACTCAGATGAACTTATGGTTACCAGCGGGGAAGGGTGGGAGGAAGGGATAGTCAGGGAATTTGGAGTTGCCATGTACACCATGCTATATTTAAAGTGGATAACCGGAGCACAAGTCCCTTGGCCCATTGGTCAGCCACTCCGGTGGCCCAGTACCCAACGCACCTCGGCCTTCATCGCCGACGCACGGTCTCTTTGGCCTGAAGTGCGGCCGAGGCGCTCACCATGGCGATGTTCATCTCAGTGCAGCTGAAGAAGACCTCGGAGGTAGACCGGGCCAAGATGCTGGTGAAGTTCATCCAGCAGATGTACCCGAGCAGTGTGGAGGAGCAGACCCAGTACTGTGCGGGGCAGAGGAGCTCAGCAAGCTGTGCCATGCTACGCTCGGCCGACTGCTGGACAAGCGCAAGGGCACACTCGAGACACTGCTGAGATATTATGATCACATCTGTTCCACTGAACCCAAATTCCCATTTTCTGAAAACCAGATCTGCTTGACATTTACCTGGAAGGATGCTTTTGATAAGGGTTCACTTTTTGGAGGATCTGTAAAATTGGCTCTTGCAAGCCAAGGTTATGAAAAGACCTGTGTGGTGTTCAGTTGTGCAGCCTTAGCTAGCCAGATTGCAGCAGAATAGAACCTGGATAATGATGAAGGATTGAAAATCGCTGCTAAGCATTATAAGTTTGCTAGTGGTGCCTTTCTGCATATTAAAGAGACAGTTTTATCTGCCTTGAATAGAGAGCCTACTGTGGACATATCTCCAGATACCATTGGGACCCTCAGTCTTATCATATTGGCACAGGCCCAAGAAGTATTTTTTTTTAAAGCCACTAGAGATAAAATGAAAGGTGCCATCATAGCTTAATTGGCTAATCAGGCTGCAGATTATTCTGGTGATGTTTTAAACAGTGTCAGTACAAAGATACTCTCCCCATGTATTTTTATTTCCAGGAGGTGTTTCCTGTCTTGGCTGCAAAGCACTGTATCATGCAGGCCTATGCTGAGTATCACCAGTCTATCCTGGCAAAACAGCAGAAGAAATCTGGAGAAGAGATTGCAAGGTTACAGCATGCAACAGAATTGATTAAAACAGTGACATCTCGCTATGATGAATATGTCAACGTGAAGGAATTGTCTGACAAAGTCAACAGTGCCCTTACTGCAGCAAAGAAGGATAATGACTTCATTTATCAACGATCGAGTTCCAGACCTTAAAGATCTAGACCCTATTGGCAAAGCCACACTTGTGAAATCTACGCCAGTCAATGTACCCATCAGCCAGAAATTCACTGATCTGTTTGAGAAGATGGTTCCTGTGTCAGTGCAGCAGTCTTTGGCTGCCTATAATCAGAGGAAGCTGATTTAGTTAACAGATCAATTGCTCAAATGAGAGAAGCCACCACTTTGGCAAATGGGGTGTTAGCTTCACTTAATCTTCCAGCAGCAATTGAAGATATATCTGGAGTTACTGTACCTCAATCTATATTGACTAATTCCACATCTGTGATTGAAAAGGGAGGCATTGAGACTGTTGATCAGTTGATCAAAGAGCTACCTGAACTTCCAAAAAGAAATAGAGAAATCCTAGATGAGTCATTAAGACTGAGGGATGAAGAAGAAACAACTGACAATGATTTAAGAGCAAAATTCAAGGAACGCTGGCAAAGGACACCATCCAATGAACTCTGTAAGCCTTTAAAAGCAGAGGGAAGCAACTTCAGAACTGTTTTGGATAAAGCTGTGCAAGCAGGTGGACAGGTGAAAGAGCGTTACCAGGCTCACCGGGACACCACTGCACTTCTGTGTAAACCGGAGCCAGAGCTGAATGCTGCCATCCCATCTGCTAAACCGACGAAGACCATGCAGGGCAGCGAGGTTGTAAATGTCTTAAAATCCGTATTGACAAATCTTGATGAAGTAAAGAAGGAAAGAGAGGGGCTGGAGAATGACCTTAAATCAGTGAATTTTGACATGATGAGCAAATTTTTGACTGTTCTGGCTCAAGGTGGTGTGATAAATGAAGAAGCTATTTCTGTTACAGACCTGGATCGAATCTATGGGGGTCTTACAACTAAAGTCCAAGAATCTCTAAAGAGACAGGAAGGACTTCTTAAAAATATTCAGGTCTCACACCAGGAATTTTCAAAAATGAAACAGTCTAACAATGAAGCTAATTTAAGAGAAGAAGTTTTGAAGAATTTAGCTGCTGCGTATGACAACTTTGTTGAACTTGTAGCTAATTTGAAAGAGGGCACAAAGTTTTACAATGAGCTGACTGAAATACTCCTCAGGTTCCAGAACAAATGCAGTAATATAGTGTTTGAACGGAGACAGAGAGGGATGAACTCTTAAAGGACTTACAACAAAGCATTGCCAGAGAACCTAGTGCTCCTTCAGTTCTTACAGCTGTGTATCAGTCCTCTCCAGCAGGGGGACACAAGCCAATACCTCCAACTCCAGTGCCAAAAACCATGCCGCCTACTAAACCTCAGCCCCCAGCCCGGCCTCCACCTCCTGTGCTTCCAGCAAATCAAACCCCTCCTGCTACTGCTCCAGCTTCAGCTCCAGCTCCAGCGAGTACTGGGACCACTGCACCAGCTCCATCACAAACTCCTGGTTCAGCTCCTCCTCTGCAGGCCCAGGGACCCCCGTACCCCACCTATCCAAGGTATCCTGGGTATTGCCAAATGCCCATGCCCATGGGCTATAATCCTTACGCATACAGCCAGTATAATATGCCATACCCGCCAGTGTATCACCAGAGCCCTGGACAGGCTCCGCACCCAGGACCCCAGCAGCCTTCATACCCCTCCCTTCAGCCACCACAGCAGCCTTACTATTTACAGCAGTAATATGTCAGCTCAGAAGCTCAGCTGGTTCAGCTCAAAGGGAAAGAAATACCAACCCTGCAATAAGTGTACTAAACCCTTCGCTCTGGTTAATATAACGTACTCTAATGTACTGAATGCAGTGTATAATTTCTGTCTGTGGCTAGAAGTTGTGCCCCAGTTCCACATTTGATTGCACATGGGCCATTTACTGCTGTTGCAGTATAAAGACTAATTATAGGGCTTCCCTGGTGGCGCAGTGGTTGAGAATCTGCCTGCTAATGCAGGAGACACGGGTTCGAGCCCTGGTCTGGGAAGATCCCACATGCCGCGGAGCAACTAGGCCCGTGAGCCACAACTACTGAGCCTGCGCATCTGGAGCCTGTGCTCCACAACAAGAGAGGCCACGATAGTGAGAGGCCCGCGCACCGCGATGAAGAGTGGCCGCCGCTTGCCACAACTGGAGAAAGCCCTCGCACAGAAACGAAGACCCAACACAGCCAAAAATAAATAAATACATTTAAAAAAAAAAATTATCAAAATTGGTGAATTTTGGGGTAGCTATTTTAATATTGAAGATGGAAGAAAAAAGCAACATTTTTAGCATGCCATGCTTTATTTCAAGGAAGGTAAAAATGCAACTGAAATGGAAAAGAAGATTTGTGCAGTGTATGGAGAAGGTGCTGCAACTGATCAAACACGTCAAAAGTGGTTTGCAAAGTTTTGTGGTGGAGATTTCTCACTGGATGATGCTCTACAGTCGGGTAGACCAGTTGAAGCTGATAGCGATCAAATTGAGACAGTAACTGAGAAAAATCAATGTTATACCACATGGGAGATAGCCAACATACTCAAAATATCCAAATCAAGCAATGAAAATCATTTGCACCAGCTTGGTTATGTTAATCGCTTTGATGTTTGGGTTCCACATAAGCTAAGTGAAAAAAACCTTCCTGACCATATTTCCACATGCGATTCTCTACTTAAACATAATGAAAACGTTCCATTTTTAAAACAAATTGTGAAGGGAGATGAAAAGTGGATAGTGTACAATAATGTGGAATGGAAGTGATTATGAGGCAAGTGAAATAAACCAGCAACCACACCAAAGGCCAGTCTTCATCCAAAGAAGGTGATGTTGTGAATATGGTTGGATTGGAAGGGAGTCCTCTATTATGAGCTCCTTCCTGAAAACCAAACGACTAATTCCAACAAGTACTGCTCCCAATTAGACCAACTCAAAGCAACACGTGAGGAAAAGAATTTACTCAACAGAAAACGCATCATCTTCCATCAAGATAACACAAGACCGCATGTTTCTTTGATGACCAGGCAAAAACTGTTACAGCTTGGCTGGGAAGTTTTGATTCATCCACCATATTCACCAGACATTGCACCTTCAGATTTCCATTTATTTCAGTATTTACAAAACTCTCTTAATGGAAAAAATTTCAATTCCCTGGAAGACTGTAAAAGGCACCTGGTGGGGCTTCCCTGGTGGCGCAGTGGTTGCGCGTCCGCCTGCCGATGCAGGGGAACCGGGTTCGCGCCCCGGTCTGGGAGGATCCCACATGCCGCGGAGCGGCTGGGCCCGTGAGCCATGGCCGCCGAGCCTGCGCGTCCGGAGCCTGTGCTCCGCAACGGGAGAGGCCGCAGCAGAGGCAGGCCCGCATACCACAAAAAAATAAATAAATAAATAAAAGGCACCTGGAACAGTTATTTGCTCAAAAAGATAAAAAGTTTTGGGAGGACGGAATTATGAAGTTGCCTGAAAAATGGCAGAAGGTAGTGGAACAAAATGGTGAATACGTTGTCCAATATAGTTCTTGGTGAAAATGAAAAATGTGACTTATTTTTACTTGAAAACAGAAGGAACTTTTTGGCCAACCCAGTATATGTATAACTGAAGCACTTTGCTGTACACCTGAAACCATCACAACATTGTTAATCAACTATACTCCAATATAAAATAAAATGTTAAAAAAAAAAAGTACTGAATCAATACTCTGGCTCAGAGATACTCTAACTGATCCCAGAACCCAAGTAAAGGAGATGCAGGCATCCTAAAAATTCAAGGATGGGTATTAGTAAAGAAGGAAACACTTGAACTTGGAATTATCTGGATCATCTATATGGCCTAAACATATGTGGAAATACTTCTATGTACCTGGATATGACTGTAGTGAAGTCTAGACAATCATCCAAATAATCCAGATCCCCAAAAGAAAGGCCAGGATTTTAGACTTAATGTATCCACATTAATTCACTGGATATTTATAAACACACAGTTTACTTTGCCTCTGGCTGCAGCTGTACAGTAGAGAGAAACAGACTTTGGATCAGTGTACTTCACCCATCCAATTCCCTTCATCTACTGTCCTTAATATGTACACATGTAGCCAAGTCTATCACCTATACAGTCAAAGTGAAGTGGAAGGTGGATATAGTTATATACAGATAATGCAGATTAAAAAGTATGCTGGCAGAAAGATCAGCTCAGTGCTTTGTAACCAGCTAGAAGGGTGGGATAGGGAGGGTGGGAGGGAGGGAGACGCAAGAGGGAAGAGATATGGGGATATATGTATATGTATAACTGATTCACTTTGTTATAAGGCAGAAACTAACACACCATTGTAAAGCAATTATACTCCGATAAAAACGTTAAAAATAAATAAATAAAATACCTAACCCTTAAAAAATAGATATAGCCATCACCTGACATGTCATAATATTAATAATCAAAAAAATTAAAAACCCACATGGATAATTACCCAAAAAAAAATAGTATGCTAGGGGGAAACTGGGGTGAGAGTTGGGGGAAAGGCAAGGACAGGAAGAGAGGAAGTGTTGGTTTTCAGGACCTAAGCAAACTGTCCCAATCAAATTATCTGGGCAATTGTTCAACTTGCAACTCTCTTTGTCCTGTACTGACAAAATTCATACGTATATACAGGCTTGGCTTAAGGAATTTGGAATGTCATTAACTTTTCAGTGGGCTGATGAACATATATTTGAGAATCCTGTTGTTTCTTCAGAATTTTGCCTCATTGTTTAAGTACTTAATTGTCACTCTGAATATGCTGTGGATTCTGTTTTCACCAGTTCTCAAAGAACTAGGATGTATAAATTATTAGTGAAATGCATGCATATAAGGGTTCTATAATTTTCAAGTTGTGAGGAAAACTGTAGTCTCCTGTCTTTGGATGTTCCAGACACCTACCTCTGCCTTCATTGACATCTTACTCTTCCCTCCCTCAAATGGAAAATCATCTCATTCAGAAAGGCCCCACATATTCAGAAATGCCAGCTGGGGGTTGTCACTTTTTATTTCTAAGCAGCAGCCCTCACCATTCCTGGTGCTAATATTCCACAGAAGTGTGTGGCATTGGCCCATGGAAAGAATGTTAGCTGGGCCCTCCTCAATCTCCTGTATTAGCTGGTCTCTGGGACTGAAACTCTCATCTGTATTTGTGGAAAGACTGGCTAAATCAAACTTTGTCAAACTGACAACATGAAAGGAATTTGTGTACTTTCAGCTGGACTTGTCAAAGTCTTAAGTTATGAGAAATGGAAGTTGAGCCTGTGGCCGACCGAGGTGATTTTTTAGTTCCTTTCAGCTCTACAAATCTATAAAAATGGAGGCAATGAAGCCTTGAATCTGGGCTCAGCCTTTTCTTAAATGTATGCTTTGGTCAAACTGTTGAGAGTCTTTCATACCTCACTTTTCTCATCAATCCAATGGGGATAATAAATTCCTCATAAGGTTGATGTGGCGATTAAAGGGATAATTTACATGCTGCTCTCAGCACAGTGTCTGGTATAGGGCAACATCTCAATAAGCCCTGGGCCTGAAAATAATGATGCTCAGTAATTAGGCTGATCATGACACCCTGAAACCTCCTTTCGTGCAGTGGAGGGGGCAGAAGGTGTGCCAGATGCTTCAACATTATGATCCCATTTTAAGCTTCATGACAACTCTCACATTAGTATAATTGCCCCAGGAAGCCCCGCATTATTGATGATAAGACAGAGGCCAAGGGATTTGGGAGACTTGCCCTCAAGGACCCAGCCAGTAAAGGAGCTGGATTCTAGTCCATTTCTCATCCCAAAGTCTTGGCCCCTCCATCTTGTCACCTCTTGGCAGCAGGACTCACTGCTGGAAGGCTGAGGAGTCTAGTCCCAGGTTCCTGGCTCTCCCCCATGTGGTGTTGGGTAAACCCCTTTCAAGCCTTGCTCATTCCCTGCCTCATTACCCAAGGAATCTAAGTCAGGAAATAGTTTAGTTTCTTCATCTAGAAAATCTGGACGATTCTACCTGCCTTACCCACTTCCATGCATGTTTGGAGGCTCCTTCTCAAAAGAGGTAGTGCATGGGAAAGTACTGTAAAACTTCACTTAGTATAAGGTGGTAGGTAGTATTAACGTGTGGATTCCATCAGCTGCCTCAACTGGAAATTATCAGATTCCATTAAGCTATTACCTATCCACTAGGAACACTTCTAGTTTTGCACAATTTCAATTCATTTCAGATGTGGTACTGCATGAAAAAAAATAGACAGTGCAGAAAAAAGTAGTAATTTACTATAAACACACAAGAGGTAAACCAGACCTTATGATGGCCATAAAATTCTCTCCATTTAGGCCGAACTGACAAGTGCTAAGAAGCCCATTATGATGGAGACAGCTGTTAGGCAATCTCTTCTTTTGGCAAGGATGTCAGCTATGAATGAAATAGTCAGTCCCTCATCTGGTTATTTCCAAATGGCCAGGTGTTTGGCATGGAGGAGACCCAGCCAGACACAGGCACAAAGGCTTCCTCTTCTAGCCTAGTGCAGCTTGGATGCAAGAGGAGGTGAGAACACTTCACTCTTCCTCTTTCCCATTCCAGTTTATTGTGACATGTGTTCATTTTTTCAGACCAAGAAAAACAATAGTAACTGTACTTACTTTCTTATATTAAGTGCTTTACATAATCATTTCATTTAATTCTCCCAACAATACTGTGAGGCAGGTACACCCCCATTTTACAGATAAATTCTGACCTTCCATCCATTTATATTCCTTTGCTACCTGCTCCATAGAGTTTCTCAAACCTACCCACACAAACCCCAACACACAGGCTCAGTGTCTCAAGTTCTCTTATCAAAACCTGCCCCCCACCAATTTTTTCTTGATCTGCTGAACTTATCTACCCATATTATAAAGCATAGCTAATACTGAAAATGTTTTCCTCCCTTCCAACATAGGTTTTTGTTTTTCTAAGGAATTGTCTAAAAGAATTATAAGCATCAGCAAATAGGGCTCATGGAAGTAAAGGAGGGAAGAAGGAGGTGCTGCCTTCCAGTTACCCCTAAAATAATAGCATCTACTTTACCTACACATAAAGCTGCTCCTACCTATGGAGTGGTGTCTAGCTAGTAAGGGTTCCACAATCAGAATGTCTAGAGGAGTGAGACACCTATGATCAGGCCAACTGTAAGCAGAGCTCGTGGGAGAAAAGGAGCACGTCTCACCTATAGGCATTGAACATAGGTTCAGTGTTCTAAAATTCAGCGTCAGACAAATAGAAGTCATCCATGAGGTGGATCAGGCTCACTAGTACCTCCCTACCCAGGGGAAATTAACAGGTTCCCTGGCCACCAAAACTTTCCCTCAGGCAAGCTTACAACCTTCCCCAAATGCAGCTTAGTGCTTTTACTACTCATTGTGATTTAGAAAAAACCAAAAACAGGCAAAGAGAAATCAGTTGTCACTTTGGAGAGATCCCTGCCTGTGATATAGCAGGTGTGGATGACATTTCTTTGTGTGTTGTCCTTGAGGCAAGTGTAAGACTAAAGAATTGTTATAAATTGTTAATAAGCCACAACTAACAGCTCTCCATCTCCAAGTGCTTACCATGGACCAGGTTATCTCATTTAAACCTCACAACAGTCATGCAAGGTAGAAACTGTCCCACATTTTACAAATGACAAAACTGATTCTCAAAGAGTAACTTGCCCATATCTCTTAGCTAGAAAGTTGAATCCCTGACTTATGCAGTCTATGATCTTTCCTGAAAGCTACAACAACTAAAAGTGGGATTTGGTCCTTTGTAAAATCAAATACAGTATAAACATATATGCCTGTAATTTTTCATTGGTGTAGATGTTAAAATTGTGGTATGGGTAGGCAGAAATTCAGGTATTGAGAAAGTGATAAATTTTTGCTCCTATTTTAGCTCTGATTAGCCACTTCACCATGGGAATGAGCCCAACAACAATGACCTGGGACTTTAGCCTGTTTCTCCAACCACCAGCCAAGGGTGGGTCAAACCAGTTATGTCGATTTGTCTATATTAAGGAATCAAAGGAAATTAATTGAAGTATTTTCTCTAGTCATTTATATATTATTCATCTCACTATCTGACACAAATCCTGAACTCAGTACATTTTTGGTGGATGAATGAGGAAAGAATCTTTGAGCCAACAAGAAAAGCAAGTTCTACTAGATTCACAAAAATAATTGGTATCACATGTACATATTCTAAACTGTGTCCTTTGCATTTAAGGCCACTAAATGCCAATGAACCAGCCTGACATGGACAGTGAACAGATCTGGCTACACATTTAAAACAAGAGAAACATGGCCAAGCAGGGGGAGCTGGATACCTCTCCATCAGGGCTACTATGGAAGGGGATCCTGCTCATTAGGGAGTTACACTACTTGAACCTTAGGACCTCCTCTGCCACTGAGATTCCACAAGTCTGTGAGTTGGTACCAGTTCTAAAACGAAGTGGTCAGCACTTGAACATTTTCTAAAGGAAGCCAAAGAACTGGTCCTGCGGAATATGCAGTCTCAAGAGGCCATCTTCCAGAAGAACCTCTCTTAGCTTCATCATCAGTCCTTACCACAAGGATCCCAAGTATGTGGTATTTTGTGCACAACGATCACATTTGATCACACTGGTTACCAGGAGAGGTAACACTATGTGTATTTGTAAGTATAACTCATTTGCAAATCAACCAAAAGAACACATTTTGTCATATTTCAATGCAATTATTGCTGGTTCTCCTTCTTAGATCTCATTCTATTCTCTTCAGTAACCTGTGCTCCTACTTGTGGTAGATCTTTTGTGGCTATTTCCACAGGAGTTCTCTTGGTAGCCCCTGCCTTCTGTAGTGCCCCACAGCCTGTCTCAGGTCAGGGGACCCCTGCCCTGGCTGCTGGTCCCAGGCCTGCTGTCCTCTTCCCTCCAACACGCCCTGTGTTTGTATTTGCTTTCTGTCTTTCTCTTTCTTCTTCCGCTGCAAATCCACCTACCACATTTCACTCGTCTTCCTGAACCTCTGTTATCTCCTTTTTCTTTCTCTTACACCCCAGCCACCTTCCTGAATTGCTCTAGGCAGCGGTCACCGATTCACTGGTTTCATGGGCCTTTTATTGTGAGCTGTGGAGCTGAGGCGCCCAACTCCCTTTTACCACAACAAGCTCTTGCCTACATGAGGTGTGCCTTTTCCTCCCTGAATCAATTTCCTGGATCATTCCTAACAAACTACCAAAAACTGGGAGGCTTAAAACATCAGAAATGTGTTCTCTCACAGTTCTGGAGGCCAGAGTCTGAAATCAGGATGTAGGCAGGGCTGCTCTTCCTGGGAGCCTCCATGGGATAATCCTTCCTATCTCACCAGCTTCTTCTTGGCCTGCTGAGCTTGTGGCCACGTCACTCTAATCTCGGCCTCTGTGGTCACATCGCCTCCTTCACTTTGGGTTTGTCTCAAATCTCTCTCTGCCTTTCTCTCCTAAGCACATTCATCACTTGATTGGGGCTCAGGCAGGTAATCCAGAATGATCTCATAGCAAGATCCTTAATTACATCTGCAAAGATTCCTTTCCCAAATAAGGTCACATTCACAGGTTCTAGGGACTTGGATGGGACATATTTGGGGGGGGGCGGAATCATTATTTACACTCCCCCACTATACCCCCTTCCCAGGACATGGCTGGCAGTTCTCACTTTCTGGAGAAATGTTTGCTAAACCTGAACATCTGAGTCACCTGGGGATTTTATTACTAACTCAGTAGGTGTGTGTGGAGCCTGAGATTCTGTATCTCTATCAGGCTCCCAGGACATGCTGATGCAGACCTAGGTGGTCCAAGGTGAGCAAAGACTTTTAACAGTGAGGTCCATACAGCAGCAGAAGCAACACCTGGGAGCCTGTTAGGATGGAGACTCTCAGGACCAACCCAGACCTGCTGAGCCCAAATCTGCATTGCAACATGATCCCCAAGCAATCTGGTTGCAAGTTAAAGTTCTAAAAACACTGATCAGAGAAGTTTTCACACTCCTACTTCACACTCAACATCCCACTCACCATACTTACACCTGTGCATATTGAATCTTCATCCCTGTTTGGTCAGGTCTTCAGTTCCCTGAGTGGCTGTAACTCCCTCGGGACCCTGAGGGGAAGGCCCTGGAAGGAAATGCACCCCATCCTCCCTTGTACTCAGTTCCAGTGCACAAACAGCCCATCTTGAGCCCCAAGGCAAGCATCCACTTGCCCCAAGGCTGTGAATACCACACTGTATGATTCCAAAGAGCCACAGCACTTGTGACGCTCACAAAAGCTACCAAAGGGCATCTTGTCCTTCTCAGAGAAAGTGCTACAAAACTCTCCCGGGAATCCTGGACTTTCTTCCTGATATAGGGGTCAATTCCATGTGCTTTCTCCACCCTTCTGATGCTCACAACAAACGCTTACAAGCAGTCAAACAATACAGATATGTCCCTTCATGCCTCCCAATATATTAAGAAAAAGGATCCCACAACAAAAATCTTCTCTCGGGCATCTTCCATCATCACTTCTGCAGTTTCTTTGCTCAGGGAGTTTTCCCTGAAAAAGAGCCTGCTCCCTCCACTGGACGTGCACAGTCAGGCAAAGGCTTAACCTAGTTGAACCTAGAATATAATCCTAGCTCTGCTATTTACCAGCTATGTGTCAGGGGGCAAGTGGCTTAAGTTCCCAGAGCCTAGTTTGACCCATTTGAAAAAGTGGGTATAACATATGCCTCCCAGGATCCTTTGATTACACAGAGACTGGAGTACTGGATAGAACCACACATGGAAGGTGCAGTGAAGGGTCTCAGAGAGTGTACATGTTCTTTCTTTGCTCTTCCTTTGGTCCTTTCTTCCCGAGGCCCTTAGGAAAATGGATGGCCCGGTTGCATCTTTCCTTTTTCTTCCTCCACCTCTCTCTTCCAGGCTCAGTGGTCTTTCAGATAGTTCATTTTGAAGAAAAGATGAGTCCCTAAACTTCTCTTAAGTACTCTATCTACACTCATTTCCACATCAAAATAAAACTAAATAAAACTATGTCAAATAAAAGACTCTGATGCGAATTTTATCGATGTTCAGAATTGAATTGCTTTTCCTAATGCTTAAGCAACTTCCATCTTGCAACAAAAATAATGCATTCTTGCCCTATTACTTATTTCTTCAAGAAGCATATATTAGCACATCTATGTAGCCAGGCCCTGTTCTAAGTGCCTGTTCCCTTGCAGTTTATATGTTGAAACAGAAAATAAATAAGCTAACAGATAATGAGCAATATCATTTCAGATAGTGGTAAGGGCTGTGAAGGAATTAAACTGGGCAATGAGATATGATGGGGTTAGAGGCTCTATTTTAATGTTAGATGGTCATGTAAGGCAACTCTGAGATATTGAATATAACACCAGATTGACAGATTAATTTAACATCTGGAAAAAAAGTTTTCTAGACAGAGGGACAGCAAGTAAGAAGGCTTTGGGTTTGATGAAGCTTGAAGTATTCCTGGACTCACAGGTGGTCTAGCTGCAGTGTCATGATCAGACGGGAGCATGAAACAAGGTGAAATTGATGAGGTAGGCAGATGTTATGGATTGAATTGTGTTCCTCCTAAATTCATGTGTTGAAGCCCTAAACACCAATGTGACTATATCTGGAGATAGGATCTTAAGAGAAGCAATTAAAGTTAAGTGAGTCTTCCCCTAAGGTTGGGAAGAGTACAATCTAATAGGATTAGTGTCCTTTCAAGAAGAGGTACTAGAGAGTACTTTAATCACATGAGGACACAGTTGGAAGGCAGCCGTCTGTAAGCCAAGAAGAGATTCCTCACCAAGAACTGAACTGGCCAGACCTTTATCTGAGACTTCTAGCCTCCATAACTATAAAAAAAATTAATTTCTGTGTTTAAGCTACCCAGGCTGTAGTATTTCGTTGTGGCAGATTGACCTAAGACAGCAGACCATGCTGGGCCACAAGGGCCACAGTAAGAAGCTGGCTTTTAAGAGGGTTATGCTGAAGTCAATTGTTCAGGTTTCAGGAATTCTGTGAGCTGTTAACTGTCACGTTGGCAGCTAGAAGGTGTTCATAATGGGAGTATTTACACCATGGAAACAGGCAAATACTACTAATCAAGTCTCTTCTCTCTCCTCCCAGAAGCCCCTTCCGAGAGAACCAGTTGTCAAATATTTACCAGCACACTAATGAGGCATGTGCAGTTTAAGTTCAATCAGATGTCCCTGGAAGGTTTAAGCAGGATGATGAGTTGACCTAATTTATATTTTGAAATAATCGCTCTGGCTGCTGTGTGGAGAACGGTTCCTGGGGAATAAGAGTGGAAGCCAGAGAGGACCCAAGAAGAGAGGCTTGAATCCAGATATTATGACCCAAAGTCCAGTGATCATTTTACTGTCACAACTGAGGACTACCCTTAGTAGTCCCTTCCCGAGCCTATAGAATCTCTGCTCCTTTAATCTTTTGCTCAGGTGCCAAATTTCCTAAACCTTCAGAGACCAGCTCTCCTCTGCAGCCAAAATTACCATTAGGGTCAGGCTTTACATTTGAGACCCTCAAATAAATCGGAGCCTCAAAGACCCTCGGAGAGGCAGGCCCTTTAAGAGCATATGGCTCAGACCTTGTCTCCACCCCCAACTCTATTCAATGTGGAAACTGAGCCCTGAAGAAGCTTAATGGCTTCCCCATGATAGACAGATGGGTAGGGGAAGAGCACAAGGGACACTGGCTCCTTATCCAGTGTTGTTTCTGCTACATGGAAAGGCTGAGAGACACTGAATGCAGAAATCTGTCCTGCCATTCTTACTGCAGGTGAGAGCAACAATAAATAACAATGGCAGGAAACTTTTGCAAACTGTAAACTAAAAAAAAAAAAATTTGTAATTTAGGATTAACATTGCTTACTCCTACCCTGGAGAGCACTAAGACTGAACTTTGGCTGCTTCGTTTGTACAGATCAGCCCTTGCCCTGCTCCTCTTGGCCTCGTTTGCCTCCTTGGATGAATCATCTGTGACTTGGTCTACATGACCAGAGATGGGACATTTCCAAGAAAACTGCTGGATGCAGATACCTACAAACAGGATCATCTTAATCCTTTGAGTCCAATGTGCCCCACTTTTACATTCCTTTCATCACAACCTGTCACATCATTTTCGGTTTTCCAGTTGGCTACTCATGTTTCCAATGATATGCAATCTGATCAGCACTCTCTGAGGCCTTTATTAGCATGTTTCCTGTCAGGTCACTTGGAACACATTTAACAACAGCATGGGGAGAAACAGCTCTTATGAAACAACCTGCTTTATACTCCGTCTCAAGAAGATATACCCTCAATGCTGATACTTTCTCACAGCTTCTAGTTGTTTATGATACGAATGCCAGTAATTTAAAGGTGGCCATAAAGGCAATCAAAGAAGCTTTCATTTTTTAATCACAAGAAAACAAAAGAGAGAAGTTAATCAACCCACCCCTTTCAAAAGACCTTACAATTATAGACCATAGAAATAAAAGTAACTTAAGTTCATTAGGATGAAACAATTGCATATTTTCTCATTAGGAATTAATCATATATTAGGGGTTCAGGAGAAATTCTTTACAGGTTTTTTACTCTTTTCATAGGTTTATGGAATGTTATTGCTGGAGCAAAAGATCTACCATCTACAAACCATGAAGGTTAGATGTTAAGAATTCTGCCTAAGACCACACAGCTCTCATGAACACCAAAACAAAGAAGAAACTCAGTCTCCTGTTTCTCAGCCCAGTGCATGCCTACTCAACTCTCATTTTCCCCTCCAGAAAGCTAAGGCTACACCCAGCCCGGTATGTCAGGCTGTTTGCTGCCTCGATGGTGGTACTACCAGCCCAGGGATGGGGCTGAAATTTCATTTTAGCACTGCATTCACCTCCTGGACTCACATGGCTGTCCTCTGTTCCTGACCGGACACTGGCCCTCCCTTTCCAAAGCATAAAGCAAGGCAGTGTCTCAGAAAGCCTGTGCTAAGTGAGGCAGAAATGGCAAAAGACATTCTGCCCATTGATGAATGCAGCTGACTGCTTCAACACTTCACTCCAAAAACATCTGGATGTGGGCCAGACTTGGTCTACTTGGCCCGTATTCAAATTGCTTTTCTTGTGCCCATGAACCTTGGTTCTATTGATTACAGGGGAAACTGGAGGAAATGAATAGACATATAAAGTATTCAGGTCATCTTTGCATTTCTAAGGATTGGCATCAAGCTCATGGTAACAACACAGGCATGAGGTGCTCAGGTGGGAGATGTGAACTGAAAACTCACTTTTTTACCTTTCTCTTTTATAAAATTTTTTTATTCTGGTAAAATACACATAACACAAAATTTACCACTTTAACCATCTTTAAGTATACAGTTCAGTGATATTAAGTACATTCCCATGGTTGCACAACCATCACCAACATACATCTCCAGAACACTTTTCATCTTACAAAACTGAAACTCTATACCCATTTAACAATAACTTCCCAATCCCTCCACCCTCCAGCCCCTGGCAATCATTATTCTACTTTCTGTCTCTATGAATTTAACTACTCTGGGTATCTCACAGAAGTGGAGTCATACAGTATTTGTCCTTCTACAACTGGCTTATTTCACTTAGCATGATGTCCTCAAGGTTCATTCAAGTTGTAGCATGTGTCAGGATTTTCTTCATTTTAAGGCTGAATAATATTCCATTGTATGTATATACCACATTTTGTTTATCTATTCATCTATTCATAGGCACTTGGGCTGCTTCCACATTTTGAGTAGTGTGAATATGCTTTTTTGGTTATGTACCAGAAGAGGAATAGCTGGTTTATATGGTAATTCTATTTTTAATATTTGGAGGGACAGCCATACTATTTTCCATAGTGGCTGCATTATTTTACATTCCCACCAGCAGTGCACCAGTTTCCAATTTCTACACGTCCTCATCAACACTTGTTAATTTCCATTTTTTGATAGTAGCCATTCTAATTAGCTGAGGTGGTCGAAACCCCACTTTTAATCCATAATCTTCTATTGGATTCTTCCTTCTGGCTCTGCTCAGAGACTTGGCCTTCTAGAGAAGGGACTCAGGTGGGGAATTCTCTCAATGCTGGTATCTGGTCTACAGAGTTCAAGAAAAACCAACACAAACGTCAGCTTTTCTTTCTTAGTAAGGGCTTAACCTATCTGATTTGAATACTTGCCTCAGGGCAGAAGATGTTGAAGGACCACGGTGGAGAAAGTAGCCTATGAAGATGGAGAGGGTGGGATGAAGAACCTAGAGAACACACTGAGAACGGGGAGGCTGGTGAGAGGACCAGGGTGGGTCAGGGGATGGGAAAGAGGAAGGACCAGGCGGTGCTGGCTGAAGGTGGTTATCCCGGACTCTCAGAAGCAGAGTGTGCTGAGACCTGGTGCTGATCCAACTTCTGCACGAAATGGACAAGCACAGGGAAGGTAAACCAGAAACCACAGGACTCTCCGAGTATAAAACAGTAAAAGGAATTATTTGGGAACCGAGTTATCCTCAGAAGCCTTGGGCAGCCTTTAAAATTTATATATTTTTCCAACTATTTGCTCCACATAATTTTCAAGTGATTCTCTTACTTCTGCCTGGTTTGACATAGCCTGAGGGTGACCCTAAAATTATATTGTCAGTTAATGCTTTCCTAGAACATTCCATCTGACTTATTTCCCTAAATCTCAAGTTACTAGAGGATATAATGAAAAAGTTCTGGGGTTTTCTGTGGGTGCCCGTCATATTCTGTTTCTTAATCTGCTGCTTACATGCACATATGTTCACTTTGTGAAAATTCATTGAGCTCTGCATTTTTCTACAAGTTTTATATTAGATTTCAAAAAAAAAAAAACAAGCAGATCCAGGGGTCTTGACACAGCAGGTTCCAGAGAGGGCAGTGCACCATATGGCACCCACCCCAGTGCCAAACAGGGGTAGAGAGTGACCAGGGAGTGCAGTGTAACCACCAACTCCGTAGCTGGCTTCCTAGGGTAGTCAGCCAACTCACTCATGTCAAGACTTGGTTGGATTAAAGAAACGAAGCAGTGCTGGGGCACCTTCATTTCCTGAGTGCAGGCTGAGTGTGGCAGCAGAACCAGATGGCCTGAGTTTGAATTCCAGCTCCACTGCATGGCCCAACAGCATGACCCTGGGTCAGTGCCTTAAACACCTAGTGCCTCAGTTTCCACATCTCTAAAATAGGGGTGGTGGTAGGTTTGACTACATTAAATTTGGATCCATGCCCCACACAGAGCAAGTAGAAAGTAAGGGTTTGGCTCTGTTATATCTGTGTAGCAGGCACTTTAATCCTTACATCCACCGAAAGAGGCAGACTCAGGGAAGAAGCGATTTCAATGAGGCCACATGCCTAGTAAATGCAGAATTGAGATCTGAACCCCAGGTTTGCCTGGTTCCAGAGCCTGCAATCTAAGGCTTCCTGACAAAGGGAGGGAAAACTCTCTCCCAGAAACCAGGAAATAGAGAAGATGACCAAGAAAATCATTCAAGTGCGAGGAAACATGTTAGACTTTGGAATAAGCAAAGGAGATTACTGGATAGCCTTTCAATGGGATGCTGGAGTCTTCTCTGATTCTGTGAGGGCTCCATGACTTTCATTGCCTTTGAGGTATTTTACAACTCTGAGAACTGTAAATAAGGATGGCAATACAAAGAATTCTTGTCTAAAGACATGCAAATAAATTCTAGAACCCCCTAAAAATAATTAAAAAGCAAGTTTCAAATCCATATAAAAAGTTACTTCAACATTCCTTTACCCCAAACAAACTTGTGGTCTTTGGACTTCTCCTCTGAACCAGTTACAATGTCTTCTCAGTGCCCTTACTCAATCAGTGAATTAAATAAAATCTTTGACAAGTGTTCACTTTATGTTTGCATGAGAATCATGATTTTACTCTTTTTTAATCCTCTAACACAAAGAAGAGGACAGGTTCAGATTTGTGCCCCAGGGCCTTCTGGGGAAGGTTCACTCTTTGCCATAAATACAGTTATTATAATGGACACCCAAGTAGACTATCTTTGGATTCAACCATAAATGTTTCTACTTTATGAAAGCCTGTATTTTTTAAAATGTTAGTATAAATTTCATACTATAGCCACATCTCTTTGAAATATTTTCTAGATGTTGCCCTTACAAATTATTTTTTACATGGTGCTATAATTCCAATCAAAGTTATACACAGTCTGAGAAACACCTACACTGAACATATTATTAGACATATCACTGTTTAGGTTGAGGCTTTCCTTTAGAAAACAACTTGTATATTGCAGCTAGAGGGTGTTTCCTGAGCTATTATGCTTCTAAACCTCTTAATTAAGAACAAGGAATAAAAAAGTTTGATAAGGGTATTAGCATTGGAAGTGCCAAGAAGTGCCTAGAAATATGAACAGAGGCTGCCTTAAAATGAATTGAAATTCACTGACCAGAGAATCAGGAATGAGAAGGTGAAGAATTTATTGACCCTGCATCCAAGAGCAGAGGGTGGGCTCAGCCCACTTGGACATTCCAACCCTGACCCTGTCCATCCTGATAGAGACTGCCTGAGCATAAAACAGCAAATGAAATTATTTGGGAACCATGTTATCCTCAGAGGTCTTGGATAGACTTTGAAAAAGTATATATTTTTCCAATTATTTGCTCCACATAATTTTCCAGAGAATTTCTTGCTTTTGCATGAACTGACATAGCTTGAGGGTGATCCTAAAATTATAGTCAGTTTATGCTCTTCTAGAAGATTCCATTTGAATTATTTCCCTATATCTCAAGTTATTAGAAAATATAATGAAAACATTTATTAATGTCTGTCAAGATCACTAGCTACCAGATCTTCCACCCTTTAGCAGGCTGATTACTTCCTCCTAGGGTGCTGGATGTGGCACCTAGATTATATCTCTACTGTTGTTGCTCTTTTAAAACTTGTCTGGTATCTGTGAATCTGGTGCTTTATGATGACAAAATAGGTGCCCCTAATGCTGTGCTGAGTAAGGTTTCTGTCTGAGGCTCGTCTACAGATGCTGGGACAAGTGCTGCTCCATCCTATGCTGCAGCCTCAAAACCCTAACCACGGAGCAGTCGCACTTGTGTGAAATGTCTTTGCTACATATGATTTCAGTGATTCTGCCAGACAGAATGCTGAGTTGAGTAGGAGTGTGATTCAACATAGCCCAAGGGTCTATCACTTCTGGGAGGAAGAGATGGGAACGCAGGGCAACTGTGTACAGGACACACAAGGGATGTGTGGAAACTTCCTCTTTGACAAAAATCAACCCCATCAGGGCATCAAAAATTCTTTTCAAATGTTTCCCAGGTGACTAAGTGAACAAAGCCACAACGTTGCGTGCGTTTACAACCCCCCTGAGACATTGTCACCATGTAGTTGTAATTACAGTGCACTACACTACTTCCCCCCTTATCCTGGGGAAACAATCCACCACCCCTAGTGGATGCCTGAAAACTCAGACAGTACTGAACCCTGTATGTGCAATGCTTTTTTCCTATATATATATATACGCGTGGTAAACATTAATTTATAAATTAGGCACAGTAAGAGCCTGGGGAAACAATCCACCACCCCTAGTGGATGCCTGAAAACTCAGACAGTACTGAACCCTGTATGTGCAATGCTTTTTTCCTATATATATATATATATACGTGTGGTAAACATTAATTTATAAATTAGGCACAGTAAGAGATAACAATAATAATAAAATAGAACAATTATAATAATATACTGTAATAAGAGTTATGTGAATGTGGTCTGTTTTTCTCTCTCTCTCTTAAAATATCTTGTACTAATTTAATGTCTTTTACATCTTAACAAAGCACCTACCACACTGTGGCCATATGACTGACAGAATGCTTGGTAAACTACCACATTGTGCAAAGGTTTGTTACTACATCTGACTCCATCTTCAGTGCCCAACAAAACCCCATATAAGCTCTTGGTTTCTGCTTCTCTTTCTACATCCTGAGTCAGGTCTCCCAGGGGCTGGGAGGCAAGCTGGCCTGAATGCCAAGAAGTACAGCCCAGTTTACTTTCTGAACCATAAGATTCCCAGTCTCAGTTCCTGTGAGCCTGGAGACTTCATACAAAGGTTCTGCGGCTGTGTTCGGGATCAGGAGGAACAGGTTGCACCTGGTGCAGAACAAGTTGTCCCGCCACAGGGAGATGCATGTCAGCAGCTCAGAGATGGTAAATGGCGGGGGGACGCGGGGTGGGGGGACAAGGTTTGGAGTGAGAACCTGAGATCTGAAGAGGAGACCTGATGATGGGAAGTCTTTAAAGGACTTACATGTGGAGGGTTAGGACTGAAGGAACATTAGAGTCATATAGTCTAACACCTCATTTTGCAAATGATGAAACAGATCCAGAGAGGGTATTTGCTGTTCTGGTAGGTGGCCCTCCTGGGACTAGAACCCAGGTCTCCTGACTTTTCTTGCAGTGCTTTTAAAACAGGTCTAGTTCCTCCACGCTGCCTCCACCCTATGCCAAGTGACCACACAGAATAGATCTGCCAGTACGGCAACCAATTTAAACAGTCTTTGTTAATACATTTCGATTTGTCAGAGCACAGGTCCCAGTCTGAGGTTTGGGCAGTACACCACCCTCTCAACTGGCAGATGAGCCAAGCAGTGGGCCCAGGCCTCACTTAACTCTCCTTGAAGATGCTCTTGCAAAAAGCTGGGAGAAAGCCCTGCTATCCTCACATCTGCCAGTAGGCGACACACATGGAGGTGTATCAGCTGTGTAGTCTGGCCACTGCCAGCAGAGGGGAGGGCAGCCTGCCTTGGTTTCCAGCCAGGGACTGGCAGTAAAAAGCCACATGATTGGTTTTACTGTCTAGTAAAATGAAAATACTCACATGCTCATTTGCTTTATCATTTCAGATTCCTTAGTGCTGAAGTTGGCTGGCTCCAGACAGGGCACTTGAGTTTAAATCATTACCAGGGAGGTAGAAGAGCTATGACCTTGGGAAGTTACTCTCATACTTGGTTTCCTCATCTGAAAGTGAAGGGAACCACAGTGCCCACCTGTGGGGTTGTTGAGGGGCACAGATTATCATTTGCTTATCACATAGTAAGTATTCACTATGTATTAGCTAGCAGTTGACAGTGATTTTATTAATGTTATCCCTCTTAAGTAAATATTTATTAAACACCTACTATGTATAAGGCCCTGAGCCAGGTGTTTAGGAGATAGAATAATGAATATGATAGTTCTTCATAAATATCACAATTATTATCTTTCATGTTTTATCTATTTTTATCTTTTATCTATTATCTTAATAACAGTAACTCTATAATTTCTGGTTTCTTTTGCTGTCCTTGTTATGTCAGCACCAAATCTGAAGGCCCAGCTTGGCTGTTCTTTGGTCCCTTATGGCCAGCAGATTTCTGTGCTTCTTTTTTGGTTGGTTCTCATATTCTACTGATATTTACAGTTTATTAAGTCACTGTATAAATCTTTGACCTGCCCTGCTTGTCCACAGCTATGGGCTACCACCTTACTGACAGGAAGCACTGGTCAGAGACTGGAGCACTTTGGGGAAAGGAGGGCTACAGCCCGGGAAAAAAAAAAAAAAAAAATTTACAGGTAAGGAAGTGACTAACACGGCCTGAGGGGAAGGGGAATGAAGCAGAAATAGTCTTCAAAACAGGTCTGAGAAAGACGATTGGTGCTCTGGGGGAGAAAGAGAAATGTGGGTGAAAATAAAGACCCATCCCAGGACACACCCCAATGGGGGCCAAGAAGAAAAAGGAGGGGAGGTGGTGGAGGTGAGCCCTAAAAAGCACAGGTTAGGGGAGAAATGGTTTGTATCCATTTCAGGTGTTGGGGGGTAAGGAGGAAGACAACTAGCAATAGGTTTCCCATCAAGGGATAAAGAAGAGCAGGGAGCAGAAACCACTGCCCTGGAGTGGAGAAACTTAACCAAGCACCTGAAGGGAGAAGTTCCCGGGGTCACTGGTTGCTCAGCTGATCTCAGGTCCCCCTGTGATTGTCAGCCAGCCTCCAGTCCTGATGTTCACACACTTCCGTGAACCAGGATGGATGTAAGGAGCTGGTCAACACATGTGTTAAAATACTGCAGTGCTCAGCACACATGAAAGAGGACTGCAGATGGGCCAGCACACTTGACCTGAATCAGGAAGAAAAGGAAAAAAGAAAACTTGCTGATTGTGGCAATGGAGAAGCAGGCTGATCCAGCTGTTAAGAAAGTGTCTTGGCCAAACAACTCAAAACTTTTCTTTTAAATACTGAGCAGACTCCACAAAAAGTGTACCTCTGTGTGCCAAAAGATATAGGCTGGAACAATAAATTGGAAACTACCAAAATGTCTATCAATCACAGAATGGAAGATAAATTGTATTTTCATACAGCAATGAGAATAAACAAACTATAACTACATCCAACATGGATGAATCTCATAAATAGAATGTTGAATGAAAGAAGGTAGACACAAAAGAATGCAGACGATGTGGTTGCCTTTACATAAGGATCAAAGGCAGGTGGCACTATGGTGTTAGCGGTTGGGGTGGTGGTCACCCTTGGGGTACTGACTGGCAGAGGGCACCAGCTGGTTTCTGTGGGTGCCAGTCAGGTTCTGTTTCTTGATCTGATGCTTACATGCATATACACTCTGTGAAAATTCATTGAGCTGTGCATTTTTCTGCAAGTTTTATATTAAATTTCAATAAAAAGTAAAAACAAGAAAACAAGCAGATCCAGGGGTCTTGACACAGCAGGTTCCAGAGAGAGCAGTGCACCATATGGCACCCACCCCAGTGCCAAACAGGGGTAGAGAGTGACCAGGGAGTGAGGTGTGACCACCAGTTCGGTAGCTGGCTTCATAGGGTAGTCAGCCAACTCACTCATGTCAAGACTTGGTTGGATTAAAGAAACGAAGCAGTGCTGGGGCACCTTCATTTCCTGAGTGCAGGCTAAGTGTGGCAGCAGAACCAGATGGCCTGAGTTTGAATTCCAGCTCCACTGCATGGCCCAACAACATGACCCTGGGTCAGTGCCTTAAACACCTAGTGCCTCAGTTTCCACATCTCTAAAATAGGGGTGGTGGTAGGTTTGACTACATTAGACTTGGATCCATGTCCCACACAGTATAAGTAGCAAGTAAGGGTTTGGCTCTGTTATATCTGTGTAGCAGGCACTTTAATCCTTACATCCACCGAAAGAGGCAGACTCAGGGAAGAAGCGATTTCAATGAGGCCACATGCCTAGTAAATGCAGAATTGAGATCTGAACCCCAGGTTTGCCTGGTTCCAGAGCCTGCAATCTAAGGCTTCCTGACAAAGGGAGGGAAAACTCTCTCCCAGAAACCAGGAAATAGAGAAGATGACCAAGAAAATCATTCAAGTGCGAGGAAACATGTTAGACTTTGGAATAAGCAAAGGAGATTACTGGATAGCCTTTCAATGGGATGCTGGAGTCTTCTCTGATTCTGTGAGGGCTCCATGCCTTTCATGGCCTTTGAGCTATTTTACAACTCTGAGAACTGTAAACAAGGGATGGCAATACAAAGAATTCTTGTCTAAAGACATGCAAATAAATTCTGGAACCCCCTAAAAATAATTAAAAAGCCAGTTTCAAATCCATACACAAAGTTACTTCAACATTCCTTTACCCCATACAAACTTGTGGTCTTTTGACTTCTCCTTTGAAACAGTTACATCTTACCAGTGCCCTCATTCAATTAGTGAGTTAAATAAAATCTTTGACAAGTGTTCACTTTACGTTTGCATAAGAATGACTTTACTTTTTTTTTAATCCCCTAACACACAGGAAGAAGACATGTTCAGATCTGTGGCCCTGGGGTTTCCTGAGGAAGGTCTAGTCTTTGCTCTACTGAAATCTGCTGGCAGGAGCCCAGGTGGCCCTCATGCTGCAGGCATGAGGCCAGAGCCCCAGGTTTGGCCTGTACTCTGCTTCCTGCCCAGGATTGGCAAGGACAGCGAAGGCTGGCTGGACCTTGGAAGGAACTCTGGCCAACCAGAAAGCAATTAATGAGTAGGGAGGGAGTCTAGCAAAGCCAGGGCTGTGGGCACCCTCTCAGTCTGCCTAGTGGCCCAGGGGCATGCAAAAAAGAAAAAAAAAATTCTAAGCCAGCGATATTAACACTAAATCTTGAAGGATTGGGGTTTAATTCCTTTCTCTGACCACTTCTCTTGATGAGTTATAATTCCCCAAGTTTCACTTCTTCCTCTTTAAAATGTGGATAATACCAAAGTACCTAACTTTCTGGTGGGGAGAAGGATGTGAACATTTAGTAAGGTGATATATGTTGAACTCTTAGCACCATCTCTGCCCTTAGCATGTGATAAATGGCAGCTATTTTATTGTTATCATCAGTGGGAGATCCTGCAGCTCCTGATGGAGGATGCAGTGAGGAAATGCTTGTGACTCTTCGGTTTTTTGATCAATGGAGCACTATTTATTACTGTTGTTTCCCCTTGACATGAGAGGATTGTAACCTTCACTAGGTTAAATATAACCCAGTCTAAAAGCAGGTCAAGTTCTTGTTAATTTATCAAAGCAAAAGTAAATATTTTACAATTCTTAACCACATGAACAAAGGTGAATTAAGGTATTCTTTTAAGAGGAAAGAGTAGCTCAGGATGGGGATAATAATGGCTGGCATTTGCTTTCTGCCCAACATAATCCCTAGGGCTTAGCATTTTCTCCCTTTAAGACAACCTCATGAGGTGGGAAGGGTTATCTGCCCTTTCTGTTGGAAAGTGAAGTAAAGCTGGTATTTAAACCTGCGATAAGACACTCACCCCCACTGTACACAGATCACCCTGGGAGGGCCTGATCCTAGACCTAGGCTGCGAGGATGTGCATCTAGAACGGTGGGTCTGAGGTTCTGGCAGGACCTCCAGGTGGTACTGTCCAGCCAGAAGTTGAAAATGTAGGACTGATGCTAGGGAGAGGTCAGATAATTTATCCATGCAACAAGTATTTATTGTGGGTCTATTATGTCAGGCACTGTTTCAGGCTGACTAAAACAGGCAAAAATCACTATTCTCATACAGCTAAACTTCCAGTGGGGGCAGTTAGATACTAGATATAAGTGAAATACATAGTAATGTTAGATATGGATAAGTTTTATAGGGTAAATCAAAGAAGAGAAAAAGGATTTGGAGAATTAGGGATGGGGGATGGGGGTGGTGATGCAAATATACTTAGTGTGGTCAGAGAAGTCCTCAGTCAGAGGGCATTTGTGTAAAACCTGAAGTTAGGTGAGGTAGTAAGCCATGCAGCTATCTGGGGGAAGAACATACTAGATGAAGGGAAAAGCAGTGCAAAGGCCCTATAGTAAGAGGGTACTTTGCATATTTGAGGAACAACAGGAGGCCATGTGGCTGTACCAGAGTGCACAGAGGACAAGCATGTCAAAGACAAAGCTGGAGAGTGATAGGAGGTGTAGATTAAATAGAGCCTTTTATGCTCAGGGAGATGGGGAAGGTTCTGAGCAGACCAGTTACATGACCTGACATATATGAAAAGAACCACTTCATGGATGATGAATTGTAGTGGAGCAGAGGAGAAGCAGGGAGCTAACTGTAGTAGTTCAGATAAGAAATGACTGGAACAGACTGGTCACTGGACATGGTGAGAGGTGGTCAGATTCTGGATACATTTTGAGTGTAAAGCCAGAGAGATCTGGGAGTCTTAACAAATCTTTGAGACCATCCTTTAAGGATCTTCTAATGAGACCCAATCCCAAAAACCTTTCTTGGAAAGCCCTCTCTTGGTGTCGCCAAGATAGTAGATCCTATCACCCTTGGAAAGAAAGCTTCCTGGCCTTTGCCAAGTGCCAGGGCACTGTTCCAGCCTTTCCTCTCCCCTGTGGATTCTGGGTCCCTTTCTAAGATGTGGAGGGCATCAGATAATAAGCAGTGCAAGCTCCTCTCATTCCCTTCAGATTTCCCTCACGATTGACACAAATACCACAAGGAACGATGTTCCAGTTCTTATTACTGCATTGAAAACCACCCCAAAACTTAGTGACATAAAACAATATTATGCTCTTGGATTCTGTGGGTCAATAACTCAGACAAGGTAACATGGGGATGGCTTGTCTCTGCCCTACCGTGTCTACAGCGTTGGCTGGGAAAACTCAACAAGGGGGCCTGGAATCATCTGGAGGTGTCCTTACTCACATTCTGGCTATTGGTGCTGGTTGATGGCTGGGTGTTGGCCAGAACATCTCCACAGGGCCTCCCCCTGTGGTGTGTCTCTATGGCACGGTTTGGGCTTCCACATCTTGGTGGCAGGTTACAATGGCGTGTATGTTTGTACATAAGACCTAAACCTGCAGCAGACAACTTATAAGGAAGGGAGATACCCCAAAACAAGATCAGCACACTGAAGATGGCACAGCAGGGAGCTGTAAAGAACCAGAACCACTGAATTCAGCCCGGAGCACTGTACCTCAAACTCCCTCTTCAGTGAAATAAAATAAGTTTTCTGTTTGTTTGAACCAGTTTGAACTGGGGTTTTCTGTTACTGCTGCTAAAGGCAGGGTAACTGATACCGGTCCCTTAATCTGCCACTTCTCTGGTGGGCTACATACTCCTGGGGAGGAAGCAAGGGCTAAAGTCACCACCAGTGACAACAGAGGTCCTGCCATCAGCAAACAGCTGCTTCTCACAAAGCAGTTGGGGCCCAGGGCCCTGTGGCCATTTCTGCTGTAAGCCTTCGAACCATAAGGCTTAACACCTTCATCCAGAAAGGCAAGGAATCAATTCTTTGCAATTGATCAAGAAGGTATACCCAGTGGGGAAAGGGAGAGTAGTTCTGATGTGGGGTAACTTGATGGCGGTAAACAAAAAACACCATGAAGGGTTTTCTCCCCTTCATGGCATTTCTTGTTTACCACCATCAAATTACCCCATACCCGCCAGATGTGGCTCTATCACTCTGACTCTGAGGGAGTCGCTTGCCTTAAGCCATGTGTGGGATGAGAGCAGACACTGTCAGCACCCCAGACATATTCCTCAGGTCTGTCAGTTCTTTTCAGCCAACCTCAAACTGCCAGTCTCTGTACTCCTGTCCCTGAGCCTTTTTTCCAGAACTGTGGAAAGGCCCTCAGCTCACATGCAAGGAAGTCCCAGAACTGCTGGGAATTAACACACCCAGGAAGCAGCCCTCAACCCATGCTCCTTGAATTTGGTACATCAATGCCCCAGCTCTCTCACCCTTGGTGGACGCATTCTGAGGGATGTGTCTGACACTCTTTTCCAGAGCTCCCCCCAGGACTGAACTCTGTTTGCCTGCTGTGATAGCTGTGGTATTAATGAGCCCTTCGTTGACTGCTTTCCTTCCCTGTATCACTTTCCTACTGGGGTTTTTGACCCCTCCCAAATCAATTACCTGTGCTCAAATCTTTGCCTCAGCATCTGCTTTTGGGGGAGCCCAAATTAAGGCAGTGATCATAGGGCAGTGGTTGGGGAATATAGGAAAGGTGGTGAACAGGGAAGTCCCTGAGGGATGAAATGACAATCTAGCTACAGTCTTCTCTGTATTGGGAAGTGCTAGAGGCATGAAACCAATGCTTTTGGGAATTGCCAACTGGGAGATGAGCCTCCAAAGTTTTCAAGGCCCACAGGTGAGCATGAATGCCCAGTTGGTGAGGCCTTCAGTACAAATGGGTGTCAGGACACTATTCATGTGCTCTGACTGGATTCCAAACCCAGCAGCACCTTTGGGTTGTGTTTCACTCTGACGATCGACTCATCCACTCAGCCCCCATCTTCCTGCAGCTGAGGGAACCTCTCAGCAGTGATCAGCATTGAGAATGGATCTTCTTTTGTTCTTATCCATTCAATGTGTTTATTTTCAAGAATGCATTTGTGGAAAGCATTTAAACAGCACCATTTAGAAGAAAACAAAAGTCACCAGATGGAAAAATAGAATAAAAGACATGCACACACACAAAATTCCCCAAGCAATATAGTTAGGGCAGTGGGAGTTATTGTGGTCCTGCTGTTGTGAATAATGCAGCTGTGTTGGAAAAGCTGCCTGCTCTTGACAGCCTAGAATTTTCAAAAGAGAACTGAACACAGGTCAACAGAATTCCATGCTGTAATTTATATCTTGAGAAAGTTTGAAAAACCTTCCTTCTTCTTCCCTCTAGTAAAGACAGAAGAACAGTTGCTAGGACTACCATATATATTGAATTATAAAATACAGGCAACTTTTTCTTGGAATAATGCCTTCTGGTTGGCCCATATCTTATTTTGACAGGCTTTGTTCTCAAAGGCCTAAGCACCATCCTTAGCCACAGGCTAGCTGCAAAGCCAGATGGATAGGAAAGCAAAAGAGATGGTAGCTGCTTCTGAGGCTGAGACAGACATCCCCTCCCATCCCTTCAAGAAATCATGAGAACCAAACTGCTTTCCCTCTCTTTCCCACACCACCAACATATACAACACAATTTTGCTTCCAGGAGAAGTTGAAAAACTTCAGCAATATGCCAAGGGTGGCAGAATGACCAACTTTCATTCACAAGTAGGCCCTAGTCATTGCTTCTTCCCTGCCTTTCTTTCTCCCAGTGGCCAACACAGGGAGCAGAAAGATGGCAATGAGAAAAGGTGCTCCAGTCAGGATGGTGCTCTGGGTGCTATGAGGAGGAATCTTAACATTCCCTGATCTTAACTGGGCTCACAGCTCCCACACACAGCCATGCTGGATATAAAGAGTCTAGGGCATTCCCCCATCTGCCCAGAAGAGGGAATCTGGTCACAGACAGCAGCAGCGGAAATTATGTAGGATGGCCCCGGCAGTGGGAGGGGAATATTGGCCACATAGTCAGTCACTCTCTGCCCTGCCATTTATCAACTGTGTGACACTCAATAGTTTGTTTAACCTCTCTGTGCCTCATCTCTCCATCTGTAAATAGTAGCTCATACCTCATATACTTAACATGAGGGTTAAAAGAATATAAAATGTTAGTGCCTAATGCATCATAAGCTCTCTATAAATGGCAACTCCTATTACTACTGTGGGAATATGGCTGTGGCTTCTAACACTGTGAGCAAGTATGGGCTAATAATAGCTGTTTCCACAATTGTCATTTTTAGGGCTGTTAACATGGTTGTAACTGTGGATCTGAGAGCAATAATGACTATGAGAGAACCCAACTGAGATTTCACATTAAGAAATCAATCACATTAAGTAAAGAATGGCATATTGGGCACCAGGTGGATAGTTAGGACAGCCAGAGAACATGTAGAAAGTTACCAGAAGGTCCAGCTGCCATCAAGAGGGCTTCCCAGGGGGAGAGCTCATTTGGCCTGACAAGGACACAGGAGCCAGAGGAAAAGGCAGGCTCTGACAGACAGAACTCTGTGAGCCTTGGAGCAAAACCCACACACGTAGGCTTCATTAACCGCAAAGTCATGAGAAAGAGATTTTATAGAGGCTGAGGCTCTCTGAGGAAAAAAGAGGTTAAAGACCACAGGCAAAGCCATCTCTGTTTCATAGGAATGTCCTCACCAGGCCGGGCCTCCCTGAGCTCAGCCATGATGGAGGATACAATGCACCCTGGGAACTGGTCCCAAGCCCACCTCCATAACTCATGTTTCTAAAGCATTAATCTGAATCCCGTTCAGTAATATCAAGCACTTTCCTTTCCACCCTTTCAAATACACAGGATAGTGATGCATGCCTGGGAAATGCCAAAAGTGTCTTAGTGAGAAAACTGCAGAAACGAAGACGATGGATTCTTTGAGGAAAGGGGTAAAATAAACAGATTTTGGTGGGGCTAAAGATGATGTATGAAGAGGTGCATAGCAGAATACCCTGGTGTGATACTGTAATTTATAATAAAGTGGCACAGAGTTCCAAAAACCCGTGGAATTTCCTAACTGATAAGAGCGATAAAGGTGTAATGATATTTCTAACAAACCCTTTTCAACCACACCTGAGTTTATGTTTATGAGGTGCCTTTTGGAAAGCACCTAAGGATGGGGGCTTGTTGCCTGGAGAATCAGCCATGTGATAAGAGGATTAGAACTTTCAGTCCCACCCCCGACCTTCAGGGAGGGACAGGGGCTGTAGATTGAGTTCAGTTGCCAATGGCCATTGATTTATTTAATCAATCAAGCCTATGTAATGAAGCCTCCACAAAAACCCAAAAGGACCTGGTTCTGAGAGCCTCCAGGTTGGTGAACACGTGGAGATTTGGGGAGAGTGGCGAGCTCAGACAGCATGGAAGCTCTGTGCCCTTTCCTCATACATTGCCCGATGCATCTCTTCCATTTGGCTGTTCCCGAATTATACCCTTTTATCATAAACTGGTAATCTAATAAGTAAAATGTTTCTCTGATTTTTGTGAGCCTCTCTAGCAAATTAATCAAACCTTAGGTGGGGTCATGGGAACCTCAGATCTACTGCCTATTAGTCAGAATCACAAGTGACAACCCAGACTCATGATTGGCATCCCAAAGGGGTGGGGGCAGTCTTGTGGAACTGAGCCCTTAAACTGCGGGATCTGATGTTATCTCCAGGTAGATAGTGTCAGAATTGAGTTGAAGTGTAAGATACCCAGCTGGTGTCAGAAAATTGCTTGGTGCAAGAGGAAAAATCCCCACACGTTGGAATTGGTGTCACAATCCTACCTGAGGAAATTTTTCATAACACAGCAAATGGCAGTGAGCTCCAAAGAGCATCAGACTGGGGTGGGGTGGGAGGGGGTCCTGAAAAAAATTTGAAAAATATCCTTCAGCAGAGAATATTCTGATATACACCCCTCAGGAGCTAGAAAGCAATGAGAGAGGGGCCTGGTCTACTAGAGAGAACTCCAGGAGGTAGGAATGTGAATGCCTTGAGGCCTAGAATCACTTCTAACTAGATATAATTCATTTATTTTAGTTAAATAAAAGACATTAATTTTGCATTCATTTATTTCAGAAATACAACTTCATTTCTCTCCCATTCTAACATCTTTTCCTCTACACCCCATGCACACAACACACACAGCAAATTCCACATCTTAGTAAATAAAGCAGTGCTGGCTCTTGCCCAGAAGCCACTGCCCAACAAGAGCAAGGCTGCCTCCTAAATCCATCAATCACATCATCATGACTGTGTCATCATGGTCAGTGTTCAGTCCATTTCATGAGTCTCTTGCCTTTTTCTATAAGCCTATGGCACAATCAGGTCTGACCAGCAGATTTCCCTTAATGATAGCACAAGAGAAAATCTTTAGCAACAGCTCAGGATAAATCTGTTATATCCTGAGAAAATAGACTATCGTAAAATCTACTTAATACATTTACTCCATTCCAGCCAAGCAAACCAGACCCTTTACAAACTGCTTGTTACTGCCTCCTTGTTACTGCCATGGACCCCACCTGAAATGACCTTCCCAGTCCTTGGACTTGCTGGTCATGGAAAGAGCACTTGTTCTGGAGGAGGAAAGGACCAGCTTCAAGCCCTGGCTCATGCTCATGCAGCTGTGGGCTGCGTCATTCTCATTCTGAGAATGAGGATAATGGTACCCACATCATGGGGATGTCATGAGGATTAAGTAAGGTAACTTCTGGACCCCAGGTTCTACAGTTTAGCTGCCAAGCCAACCTCCCTGCCAAGTGACAACCAAACCAAAATCAGCCTAATGAACTTAAGGAGCTGAATAAGTGTACTGGACTACAAATCTGTAGTAGGGACCCTAAGGGTGGGGAGGGAGGGCAACAGGAGAGGACCCATGATGTCATAAACCCTAGGCAAGGCGCGGGAGTAGTATGACAGCAGAATGGAAGCTTTCCTCACTTCCAATCTAACTTTCTTCCTCAGTATTAGACTGATTTTGTGGTGGGTGGCAATGTGCCCAAATAAAAAACTATGTTTCCCAGCCTACCCTGCAGATAAGGATGGCCACATAACTAAACTCTGGCCAATGGTATACAGACATAAGTTACTGAATGAGACATTTGGGAAAACTCCTTGAAAGAGCAGCTGACTCAACTGGGAAATGCCCTTTGGCATTTCCACCTTCCTTCTCACTAATTGGAATTCAGACATGATGACAGGAGCTTCAGAGACCCTCTTGGGACCATGAGGCAAACCTGAGAATGAGAGTACAGAAAGATAAAAGATGTCTGGGATGGGCTTCCCTGGTGGCGCACTGGTTGCGAGTCCACCTGCCAATGCAGGGGATGCGGGTTTGTGCCCCGGTCTGGGAGGATCCCACATGCCGCGGAGCAGATAGGCCCATGAGCCATGGCCGCTGGGCCTGTGCGTCTGGAGCCTGTGCTCAGCAACAGGAGAGGACACAATGGTGAGAGGCCCGCGTACCACAAAAAAAAAAAAAAAAAAAAAAAAAAAAAAAGATGTCTGGGATGATGATGTCCACCTACAGACTTATTTTATGTGGGAGAAAAATAAAACCCTATCACTTGTTATTTCAGGCCTCTGTTACTATGACAGTGTGGTAGCCAGCTTCCAAGTTGGCTCCCAATGATCCTCACCTCCTGGTATTAGTTTTTTTGTCTAGTCCTTTCCCACAATGGATAGAGCTGACCTGTGTAACCAACAGGATATTGAGGAAACGATGGTGTGTGACCTCTGAGGCTAGGTCCTAAAAGACATGGTGGATTCTGCCTTACTTTCTCCTAGAACATCCACTCTTTGGGAAGTCAACAGCTATGTGTTGAGGGCATTCAAACAGTCCTATGAAGAAGTCCATGTGGCAAAGAACTGAGACTCCCCACCAACAGCCAGCATCAACTTGCAGCCATGTGAATGAACTCTTAGAAGCAGATTCTCTACCTCAACAAGCCTTCAGAAGCCTGAAGCCCCAGTTGACATCCTGACTGCAATCACCATGGAGATCTCAAGCCAGAACTACCACATAAGCTGCTCCTGAATTTCTGACCCACATAACTATGAGATAACAAATGTTTGCTACTGTTTTAAGATACTAAATTTGTTACACAGCAATAGATAACTAATACATAGACATACTCAATTCCTAACTGATACAGAACCTAAGGAGTCAATTTCACATAACCACATCTGATACTTGGATGATCCATGTTCTCCAACCTGCTAAACTCCCATCCTCAAAGGCACAGCTTCCTTTCTCTCTTGCCACCTCCTCCTGAACACTTGTGAAACACTCAGCACCCTCCTATGTATTAGACATTGATTGATTAACAGCTGTCATTAAAGAAGCAAGTCTACCTCTTTCAACTTGAGAAGTAATGTCTGCCAGTTCTTTCTCCTCCCATCTTGCCCAGGTTCAGGAGTTCTCACTTCCATACCCCCTCACTCCTGGGTATCTACAGCCCCACCACCTATTATATGATGGGCCTACTAGTATTCTGGGCCATGGAAAGTGGGGTATCCATGTGAATTGGTGGAGAGCTGAGACAAGTTTGGGGGAACAGAGAGGAATCCCTCAGCCAACTGCCACTGATGGGCCCTCTTCACTGGCCTGACTCAGTAGACAACTAGACTTGTTCATGAAAACTGGCTCCCTCAGGACTCCGGGAACAGAGAAACTGAGCTGTAAAAGATAAACTCCTCAGGTCTCTTCCTGGCATTTCTACTCCAGCTGTTCTCCCCAAAGCCATGGAAGTTATATCCAATCTGAAGGGTTGGAAATGTGCTCACACAATGCTTGAAACTCTTCTTTTGCTAAGAACTTTGAAAGTGAAACCAGGAATGTGCTGCTGCTTCTATTCTGATTCTACAAAGGACACTCTTCGTTCAAAGAAGAAACTAACTTTTCTAATTGCCATTTGAGCAGGGAAAGAAAGTTCTTAAAATGGAAGTGAAAAAAAAACACAATGAGTTCAAGATAGGGTGAGGGAGAACATCAATTAAGATTCTGAACATAAACTGTATGTCAGGGTTCTCCAGAGAAACAGAATAGGATGAAATTTATTATAAGGAATTGGTTCACACAGTTATGGAGGCTGAGAAGTTCCATGATCTGTCATCTGCAACCTGGAGACCCAGGAAATTCCAGTCTGAGTTTAAAGGCCTAAGAACCAGGAGCACAGATGTTCTAAGTCTTAGTTCAAGGGCAGGAGAAGACTGATATCTTAGCTCAGCAGTCAGTCAGAAAGAGAAAATTCAACCTTCCTCCACCTTTCTGTCCTATAAGGGCCTTGAACAGGTTGGATGATGCCCATCCACTTTGGGGAGGGCAAACTGCTTTACCCAGTCCACCAAATTCAAATGCTAATCTCTTCCCAAGACACCCTCAGACACACCCAGAAACAATGTTTAAAAAGATATCTGGGCAACCCGTGACACAGTCAAGTGGATGCATAAAATTAACCATCATAAAAAAATTAACCATAAAAAAAGCTTATTTATGGAGCACATGCCACTCTCTGCCTCACACCCAATGCTCTGGGAACAAGGACCTCTATACACATGCTATGCTGTTTTCTCCCTTTTTCCGTGCTTCTCTTCCCAAACCGGTCTTTTCTCAACTTCATCTCTGGCTAAGTCCTACTCACACTTTAAGACTCAACCTAAGCAACTATTTGGAGTGTGTTAGGAGCAACTCTGGATGCTTCCATAATACACATGCTGTTACCCACTGTACACAGCCCCCATGACACTCTGTGTACCCATCAACAGTCTTACATCAATGACTCCATATATCTCAATCTCCCCCAACACTCTGAGCGCTTCTTAGGACAGGAGCTTTGTCTAAATCACTTCAGTATTCCCAGCCCTTATCTAGATTCTAGAACAATGTCAAACAAATAGTGATGCTCAATAAATGTGCACTGGGTGAAAAAAATGATTGAATAAGTGAGTGAATGTGTAATATGCACTGCACAGTGGAACACTACCTATGCACTCTTAGATCAATGTCCATTTTATTTTCTTAAGCTAGCAACATTGTCCTCAAGCAATATTGGGGGAGGGGGTGGCTGCTCCCTAACCCTGTGATTGTGATTTCCTACTCTTAAAGCTGGTCTTTAAAACACCACACTTAGGGGCTTCCCTGGTGGCCCAATGGTTAAGAATACGCCTGCCAAAGCAGGGGACACGGGTTCGAGTCCTGGTCTGGGAAGATCCCACATGCCACAGAGCAACTAAGTCCGTGCACCACAACTACTGAGCCTGCACTCTAGAGCCTGTGAGCCACAACTACTGAGCCCACGTGCCACAACTACTGAAACCCGCGTGCCTAGAGCCCGTGCTCCGCAACAAGAGAAGCCACTGCAATGAGAAGCCCGCGCACCGCAACGGAGAGTAGCCCCCACTCGCCACAAATAGAGAAAGTCCGCGCACAGTAACGAAGACCCAATGCAGCCAAAAATAAATAAATTAAATAAATAAATTTATTAAAAAAAAAAAAAATCACCACACTTAGAAAGAATTCCATTTCACTTCATTTTTCTAACTCAAATAAATCTAAGTTCAATAACTCTCCACAGTGGTGAGAAATTCAATCTCAGTCACATTTGGGGGTGGCAAAGTAGAATTTTCAAAATGCTAAAACATGTAATTTTCATATAAATATATAAGAAGCATGCGTCAAAAAAATTTCCATAATTCATTAATGAGGAAAGGCAGGATGAAAAAGCTGGTTCAAGGAAGGACGCAAGAAAATGAGATAGAGTCAGTGATAAAGGAAATGGGAATAAGATTGCTAAATTAGATGCAAAATTTGTTAACGCCCTACACAGCAACAAAACCATCCCTCCTGAGGTTATCTTCTCTACCAAACAGAAGCATTTGCATCTCAGCCAGGCAAAAACCCTTCATCTTCTGTCAGTTTCCTATGAGCAGACATCTAATTTTATACAGTCTGGGCAGTAACGACCATAAAGAGTAAGCTCAACAGTTACCTTCCCATACAGAAAGCAAGCGAACTCTATTCTGGACATAATTCTACCAATAAAGAGGTTAAAATGACAGGGAGTTACGGTGAAGTTCAGGGATCTATATATTTAAAACAAATGCAGAAATGAGCCTAAATTGGATTTAGACACAACATGTATATGCAGCAGGGGAGTAGTCCAGGCAATGTGACCAGGCAACATGAATAAAGACAACAGAGATTGTATCAGGGATGCCAGTGCCAACTTGTATGCAAAGAAAGAGAAGCAACAAAAGACCCAGTGTTTTCAGATAGTGATCTAATGAACAGACTAACCAATTATATTGGGCAAATATCCAAAATGTGCCTTGATACAGTATTAACTAAGGGGTTTATTGGGAATCTAGGATGTGTGCCCAAATCCTCCCCTCCAGGATTCTCTGCTACATAAGAGAAAACTCTAAGTGTGAAATAAACATTTCTACTCCTACCTCCAAACCTAAAAGTCAGGGCCTGCAGCACAGACTCAGAGCTCCCTTACTCCCTGGGCCAGGAGCAGTGGGGGAAGCTCCAAGGCCCCACCTCTGGAGGGAAGCTTTCCCTCATGTGCTTTCCTCACAGAAGTGGGAAATGCAAGAGCTCTGAAAACCAAAAATGTGGTGACAAAACTTAACCTGAACTGATGGGAAATGAATGGAACTGAACTGAGTGGCTTAAACCATAGACATTTTCTCACAGTTCTGGAGGCTGAGAAGCCGCAGATTCTGTTCTTGGTGAGAGCCCTCTTTCTGGCCTGTAAATGGCTGCCTTCTCACTGTGCCCTCTTATGGTGGAGAGAGGAAGCTCTGGGCACTAATCCCCATGGGGACCCAACCCTCATGACCTCATAGAAGCCTAATTACCTCCCAAAGACCCACAACAAAATACCATATAGGCTTCAGCATATGAACTGTGGGAGACACAAACATTCTGTCCGTAACAGCACCTGACACCAAAGGCTTTAATTAGGGGTTGTGATCCTGTACCACACCCAGAGATTACCAACGTTAACATTTTGATATCTAATCTAATTTTGATTTTTTAAGTTTCCCTGTTGTTGGATATTTAGGGAGATGCTTTCAATTTCCCTATTAAAAAAAATCTGCAATGATTATTTCCTATGAAAAACTCCTTAAAATTTACATTAAAATTCCTTAAAATTCCTTTTACTCTGGAACCAGAGTAAAGGGGCATGCATATTTTAAGGCTCTTGAAACATGTTTCCAAATGACTTTCCAGCATTGTTGGCTGGTATTTAATAAGGCCATCTCAGCACAACTCACTTACTCTGAGTCTTACTGCGGCAGCATTATTTTTTATTTATAGAAAACAAGCACGTGCGTATGACAAGGTACTCAATAGTACAGGAATGTATACACTATTGCTGCCAACTTTGAATCCCTTTTTCCAAAGGAAGGAAGGGAGAGAAGTTGAGGGAGGTTAACCATTTTCATATTTTCCTTAAATCCCTCTTAGCCTTTGCTACCACCTCCACTAACATTCTCCAATCCTGTGCCTTTAGAAGCCAGGTGAGAATAATGACTCATTCCAAACCTGGCCTTCCCTCAGCTGTTTAATTCCTGGACTTTGCTAATATTTGCTCTTCAAATGCAGTTAAAAATTCCCATTCTACCACCTATTTTCTTATTTTAATAGGATTTGACATCCCCTAGGCATCAGTCCTGGCTGAGAAATTAGAGAAAAGGACTTTTAACATTTGTAAACCCCACTAGATCTCTGGCTACCAACATAATCTGCTATATCTTCTTCAAACCACATGGCTACGGCCATGGTGAGAATATACTTGCAGTGACGCAGTCTTCTCTGGCTTTAGTAAGACTTTGCCCTTTAAAGTCTGACCCCAGGAAAGATACTTCATCTTCACTCTAGATTAGATCTCTTGGGGATGGGGTACAGAGGAGATACAGGCCCTATCTTGGTGCCCCATGAGTACTGCATGACTGGAGGAAGGGCCATGGCTGGGGGTACAGGTGTTCTGAATTGATCAGGACAAGAATTGTCCACCATCACAGCCACTGGCTCTGCCTGCCAGGGTCCTCACTGTCTAGCAAACTCACACTCCTGAACCCTCAGCTGGTTATGGTGGAGAGAAGAGGAAAACAAACAACCCCACGAGTATTCATTATAATCCTGCTAGGCAGGTCAGATCCATTCATTTTGGATGACACATTCCCCAATACTCACTCTGGGGTCACAGAAATGAATCCAACCCAGACACTTCCCAGGAGAGGACAAACACTGTGATAGGGTTCCTTTTAAAGCTCTTCCCTTTGAATCACAGTTGGCACTGTACAAAGCCATGTTCTGTGGCAAGAAATAGGCTCCATGTAATGGAGCAGTTTCTGTAAGCTGTAGCCCTTGCAAGGAGAATGCATCAGGCTGTGCAAACTTCCCTGTGATACTTAAACAACTAGCTCCAGATGAGGAAGTAAATGAGAAGTAGACAGGAAGGGGCCCTGGGCACCCGCTCTGCTCCCAGTCTCAGCTCTTGATTCCTGGCTTCCTTCTCTGGCAGCTGAGACCCAGGGTCCCCATGCTGTGCTGTGGTGCTGCCCCCAGGCCTGTCTGCCCTATCCACAGTAGCTCTATTTTTTCCCCTCTCCACATCAAAACCCCAGGCCAGAGACTCTGCCTCACCCTGTCCCTCTAGACTTCTCAGTTTCAAACCACATTCCTTGGCCTATATTTCTATGTGGTCTCTAAGACCATTAACACCCACTACCTAAGACTTTCTTTCTCATTTACCAAAGACTTAGTAAGGCTGTTGGCTCCATGACACTATTCAGACTTGTAACACATGAAAGAAAGTCATCAAATCACATGTCCATTTCCCAATTTTCCATAGACTTCATGTGCCTGGCAATGTTTTCAAGTACATGTTTTTCAGGGACGTATCTGTCATACAACTGAGATTTGACTGTGCAAAGTAAGACTTCATTGCTAACATACTGATTTCTTTTTAAGTGTTTTCATTTTTATCCTCAATTTGTAGCCAAATTCTCATTTGACAACAATTTCTTATACATCTTAACACAGTTAACTTAGGCTTCATGCCTACAAGTTCAGACTAATTTGTACCACCAAATGATACCATATTTTCATGGTAAATAGCCTATCTTTAGATTTCACTATAAATGTTTCCATTTTATGAAAGTCTATAATTTTAAAATGACATAAGGTTCAGCCTATAGCCACCTCTCTTTGAAATAATTTCTAGGTGTTGTCCTTACAAATTATTTTATATCTGGTGCTATAATTCCAGTCAAAGTAGTCCAGTCTGCGAAACACCTACAATGGTAAAGTATATTACTAGACATGCCAGTGTTTAGGTTGAGGCTTTCCTTTGGAAAACAACTTGCAGGTTGCAGCTGGAGGGTATTTCCTGAGCTATTGTGCCCCTAAAACCTCTTAATGATACACAAGGAATGAAAAAGTTGAATAATGGTGTTGACACTATAATGTGGACCCAGATGAAGGGTGTAGAAATATGGACAAAGGCTGCCTTGAAATTACTGAAATTCTCTGACCAGAGAAGCAGGAATGAGAAGATGAACAAGTTATTGTTGCTGCATCCAGGAGCAGAGGGTGGGCCCAGCCCACTTGGACATTCCAACCCAGATCCTGGCCATCCTGACAGAGATTCCTGAGTCCTGGGACTACAACAGGGCCTCCTTCAGCCCCTCATCATGCAACTGTTTCTGTAAGGAGGGCCAGAGAGCCCAGTTCACAATGCCACTCCCCACTGATGCTCAGCTGAAAACCTATTCCACTCTAGGGGAAGCCAGCAGAAACATCTGCCCCTTCCTGAAAGTTCTGGGGTCAACCACCCACACCCTCATCCAAATTTAGACATTCCCTGTCCCTGGCTGGATCTGGCGCCTGAGATGTCCCATGGTGCTGTTTGAAACAAAGGAACAAGATGCTTTTAGGGCCAAGGAACACATTGGGCTCAGCGGGAAGCCCCGGCACCTCCTAATGGAATCAGCATGGGCCATGACACAGACTCCTTCGTTGTAACTCCTGATCTGCTACCAACTGTGAGATCTTAAGCAAGTTGCTTCACCTCTCTGCATCCCCCATTTCTCCATCTATAAAGTGCAGAGAATATGATATGGGGACATGGTGGCCATACTGAAAGTATGCACAAAGGAATGTATTATAAGAACACTCAGTACAATTATCGGTCTGGCAATATGTTGATGCTAGCCTTGAACGGTTTGCATTACTTTCTAAAAATAAAAAGGCTGTTAAGAAAATTTTATGAGAATTCATCTTTCCACTTGTGTAATTTTCATAAAAACTCTGGAAGTGTTAGCATGTAAACAATGCCAGATACTCATTTTCTTTATAAATATCTATAATTGAAACCAGCTTTACAAAACAGAACAAACCCAAGTAAATTATATGCACATGTAATTACAAAATTTTTGTCTCATTAACAAAAGCTTATGTAAATCTGAATTAGGAATGTAAAGAGCATCCTTGAACTTTTTGATCCATTTCTTCAAGCTTAATTTCAAAAATCTTAAGAACCATACAACTATTCCCATTCCCTGAACTAAATCCAAAGGAAGAGAGAGAGTGGAGAATGAGCCAAAACCCAAGCCTTGGGGATGCCCATGCTTTAAAAGTCGGGTAAGAAAGCTCAAAGTCATTGCCAATGAAAAAATAAAAATAAAAACTCCTAGAATAGCTAAAATTAAAAGGACTGAAAATACCAAATGTTGATGAGGATGTGAAGCAACCAAAACTCCCATAAGTTGATGATGGGAGTGTAAAATGGTACAACTTTGGAAAGTTATTTTCTTATACATTTAAACATGTACCTACTATACTTCTGATCCTGCTTACCCAAGAGAAATGAAAACATATATCCACAAATACCTTGTATAAGAATTATTCATAATGGTCAAAAATAGAACACAACCCAAATTTCTACCCCCAGGAAAATAGATAAATGAACTGTGGTATAAGATGGATACTACTCAGCAATAAATAGGAAAAAACTACTGTCAGATGATAAACGAATTTCATAGACATTATGCTGAGTGAAATAAGCCAGTCATAAAAAAGTAGACAATGTATGAATCTATTTATAAGAAGTTCTACAAAAGACAAAACCATAATGAAAAAAATCAGAAAAGTGATTAACTCTGGGAGGATTGACTAAGGAGGGGCATGAGGGGACTTTCTGGGGTGATGGGATGTTCTATGCCTCAATAGGAGTATGTGTGTGTTCATGTGTCAAAATATATCAAACCATACTTTTAATGATATGTGCATTTCACTCAATGTAAATACTGCCTAAAAAAATTTCTGAAAACAAATGCTGAACTACAGACAGTAGACTGCTTCTCTCAGTGGCATGAGTCAGCAATTCTGAAACTACTTTCTGTGTATCCTAGGCTTGAGCAAATGAGTAAATATTTTAAGCGGACTGGGGGCCAGGTTTCTCACTATGTCAGAGTTACAAACATGGAAAAGGGGAAGAAAAGAATGTTCTCTGGTTATGCATTGCATTGGAGGTATCAGTATGAACTCGTGCTTTTTTCAAATTTATTTATTTATTTATTTATTTATTTATGGCTGTATTGGGTCTTCGGTACTGCACACGGGCTTTTCTCTAGTTGCAGCGAGCAGCGGCTACTCTTTGTTGCAGTGCGTGGGCTTCTCATTGTGGTGGCTTCTCCTGTTGTGGAGCACGGGCTCTAGGCATGCAGGCTTCAGTAGTTGTGGCATGTGGGCTCAGTAGTTGTGGCTCGTGGGCTCTAGAGTGCAGGCTCAGTAGTTGCGGCGCACGGGCCTAGTTGCTCCGTGGCATGTGGGATCTTCCCGGACCAGGGCTTGAACCCATGTCCCCTGCATTGGCAGGTGGATTCTTAACCACTGCACCACCAGGGAAGTCCCTGAACTCATGTTTTTTAATAGGTTGATAAATAAATAATTAAGTAAATATATTTTCTAGCTCTGTCCACTGAGAGCACTTAGAAGAAATGCCACCCCGATAGCAATCAGCATATCTAGCACTTATGTCTTGGTTTCTAAATACCATTCTTCATTAAATGAACCAGGGCTCCTTAGACAAAAGTCTTATATTCCAGGACTGAAGCTTTTCAAGCACAAGATGAGCCTGGAACATCTTTCTTACCAGAAACTAAAGAGATGCTCAATAGGTAGTTGAGAAAATGACCCAGGATCATCTCAAAGGAATCCTACTGGCCAAATCTGGGACAATCTGAGCATTGGTGATAATAATGCATTATATTCCACTGAATAAAATAAGAATCCATGAGATCACACTGTTATGAGTAGACACATATATACATAAGTAGGGGAAAAGATAAAGTTCTTCTTTATGGAAAAACGCTAATAAATATAGAAGGAATAATGCAATTAGAAAACCATCAATGGACACTAAAACTAGTTTGATTAGGGTGAAAATTTGGTGAGGAACAGAATATTTATATAATCTCAAAATATAAATTATTTACTACTTACAAAGGGGAAAGTGGTAACTTTATGCTGGAGAAATTTGGCAGACAACACCTGTTCCAGTTACTAGGACAACACAACAAATTATCCCCAAACTCACCACCATTAATCAACCATTTATTATGATCATGGATTCTGGGGTTTAGGAATTTAGACAAGGTGCATCAGGGATGGCTTGTCTCTGTTCCATGATGTTGGAGTTCTCAGATGGAAAACGTGAAGTCTAAAAGCTGGGATCACCTGAAGGCTCCTTTACTCACATACATCACATATTTGATGTCTGTCCCTGGGAGATTCAGATCTTCCACATGTGGCTAACTGGGCTTCCTTACAGGATGGTGAATGCCTGGATTCACTACTGTAAATTACTACTTCTTGCTTTTTAATTAATAATTAATTTATAGGGAGACAGTTTGAGACTGTATTAATACTCTACATCTCAGTCATGCATGTTGTCCACTAATTTTAGCAACTACTAATGATTTTTGCCTGCAACAATTATTATTGTATTATTGTTGCAAACTCTATTTTAACATGCTAGTTTACTTCACAGACATCTACCTTTCTTCAAGAAGTCCAAAATGCAAACAGAGTAATTCTTGGAAGCACAGAATCCACTTGTTTGGCTCACAAGCCTTCAAGTCTTTGAAAAAGACCCTTGTTTTTCTAGTGTGATACTCCTTGCTAATCCAATAGGTTTTAAAAAAAAGACACCTTACCATGCCATTAATTGCATTTCTATTATTATACACTAAAGTTCAACATTTTTTCAGGTTTGAATCATTTGTATTTCCTTTTTTGATAACAATTTGTTTTTATCATTTATCCATCTCATATTTACTTGCAGGAATTTTTATATACTAAGAAATAATTATGGAATAAAGAAAGATATTATGGAAGATAACTCTATATTAGTTATACTGCTTGCAATCATTTTCCCAGTTTTGTGTTTCCTCCTTTTTCTTTTAATTTTGAGTATTTTTTTTTATGCACAATATTTTTTGTTATTTCTTTGTAGTAGAATTTATAAACTTGTGTGTGTGTGTGATTTATTAGAAGACCCTTCCAGATTTTGTATTATTAGTCAAATCTCTCATATTTTCACATACTACTTCTATTATTTCATTTTTCACATTTGTATATTTGACCTAGCTGGAATTTAATTTGGTGTAGGAACTGAGTTAGAGATCTAATGTTTTTCATATAATTGTCTACTTGTCTGAACATCGTTAAATGAATAATTTACCTTTTCCCTAACCAATTTAGTATCATATACTTAATTCCCATATGTATTTTGTTTGTTTGTTTGTTTGTTTTGCGGTACGCGGGCCTCTCACTGCTGTGGCCTCTCCCGTTGCGGAGCACGGGCTCCGGACGCGCAGGCTCAGCGGCCGTGGCTCACGGGCCCAGCCGCTCCGCGGCATGTGGGATCTTCCCAGACCGGGGCACGAACCCGTGTCCCCTGCATCGGCACCAGCCGCTCCGTGGCATGTGGGATCTTCCCAGACCGGGGCACGAACCCGTGTCCCCTGCATCGGCAGGCAGACTCTCAACCACTGCGCCACCAGGGAAGCCCTCCCATATGTATTTGGCTTGACTTTCTAGTCTGTAATAATGATCTAGTTATGCATATTTACCACAATGTTTTAATCACTGTAGATTTATAATGTTTTAGTGTCTTGTATGACCAATATTTCTTCTACTCTTTCTCTTTTCCAAAATTTTTCTCTTCAAGAATATGCTGGACAGGGACTTCCCTGACAGTCCAGTGGTTAAGACTCTGCACTTCCAATGCAGGGGATGCAGGTTCAATCCCTGGTCAGGGAACTAGGATCCCACATGCCATTTGACACAGCCAAAAAAAAAAAAAAAAAAGAATATGCTGGACAACCTGGAAGAAATGGACAAATTCTTAGAAAGGCACAACCTTCCCAGACTGAACCAAGAAGAAGCTGAAAATATGAACACACCAATCACAAATAATGACATTGAAACTGTGATTAAAAATCTTCCAACAAACAGAAGTCCAGGACCAGATGGCTTCACAGGCAAATTCTATCAAACATTTACAGAAGAGCTAACACCCATCCTTCTCAAACTCTTCCAAAAAGTTGCAGAGGCAGGAACACTCCCAAGCTCATTCTACAAGGCCACCATCATCCTGATACCAAAACCAGACTAAGATACTACAAAAAAAGAAAATTACAGGTCAACATCACTAATGAACACAGACGCAAAAATCTTCAACAAAATACTAGCAAACAGAATCCAACAACACAGGAAGAGGATCAAACACCATGATCAAGTGGGATTTATCCCAGGGATGCAAGGATTCTTCAATATACACAAATCAATCAATGTGATACACCATATTAACAAATTGAAGAATAAAAACCATATGATCATCTCAATAGATGCAGAACAAGCTTTTGACAAAATTCAACACCCATTTATGATAAAAAACTCTCCAGTAAGTGGGCAAAAGATGTAGAGAACAGACTTGAGGACACAGGGAGGGGAGGCGAAGCTGGGATGAAGTGAGAGAGTAGCACTGACATATATACATACCAACTGTAAAATGGATGGCTAGTTGGAAGCTGCTGCATAGCACAGGGAGATCAGCTTGATGTTTTGTGACAACCTAGAGGGGTGGGATAGGAAGGGTGGGAGGGAGATGCAAGAGGGAGGGTATATGGGGTTATATGTATATGTAGAGCTGATTCACTTTATTGTACAGCAGAAACTAACACAACATTGTAAAGAAATTATACTTCAATAAAGATATTTTTTAAAAAATAAAAATTGAACATAGAAAAAAGAAAGTGGGCATAGAGTGAACATACCTCAACATAGTAAAGCCCATATATGACAGACCCACAGCTAACATCATTCTCAATGGTGAAAACCTGAAAATATTTCCTCTAAGATCAGGAACAAGACAAGGATGTCCACTCTCGCCACTTTTATTCAACATAGTTTTCGAAGTCCTAGCCATGGCAATCAGAGAAGAAAAAGAAATAAAAGGAATCCAAATTGGAGAAGAAGTAAAACTGCCACCATTTGCAGATGACATGATACTATACACAGAAAATCCTAAAGATGCCACCAGAAAACTACTAGAATTCATCAATGAATCTGGTAAAGTTGAAGGATACAAAATTAATACACAGAAATCTCTTGCATTCCTATATGCTAACAACAAAACATCAGAAAGAGAAATTAAGGAAACAATCCCATGTACCATTGCAACAAAAAGAATAAAATACCTAAGAATAAACCTACCTAAGGAGGCAAAAGACCTGTATATAGAAAACTATAAGATACTGATTAAAGTAATCAAAGATGATACTATACACAGAAAATCCTAAAGATGCCACCAGAAAACTACTAGAATTCATCAATGAATCTGGTAAAGTTGAAGGATACAAAATTAATACACAGAAATCTCTTGCATTCCTATATGCTAACAACAAAACATCAGAAAGAGAAATTAAGGAAACAATCCCATGTACCATTGCAACAAAAAGAATAAAATACCTAAGAATAAACCTACCTAAGGAGGCAAAAGACCTGTATATAGAAAACTATAAGATACTGATTAAAGTAATCAAAGATGACACAAACAGATGGAGAGATATACCATGTTCTTGAATTGGAAGAATCAATATTGTGAAAATGACTATACTACCCAAGGCAATCTACAGATTCCTTGCAATCCCTATCAAATTACCAATAGCATTTTTCACAGAATTATAACAAAAAATTTTACAATTTGTATGGAAACACAAAAAAACCCAAATAGCCAAAGCAATCTTGAGAAATAAAAACAAAACTGGAGCAATCAGGCTTCCTGACTTCAGACTACACTACAAAGCTACAGTAATCAAGAGTATGGCACTGGCACAAAAACAGAAATATAGATCGGTGGAACAGGAAAGCCCAGAGATAAACCCACACATCTATGGTCACCTAATCTATGACAAAGGAGGCAAGAATATACAATGGAGAAAAGACAATCTCTTCAATAAGTGGTGCTGGGAAAACTGGAAAGCTACATGTAGAAGAATGAAATTAGAACACTCCCTAACACCATACACAAAAATAAACTCAAAATGGATTAAAGACCTAAATGTAAGGCCAGACATTATAAAACTCTTAGAGGAAAATATAGGCAGAACACTCTTCGACATAAATCACAGCAAGATCTTTTTGATCCACCTCTTAAAGTATGAAAATAAAAACAAAAATAAACAAATGGGATCTAATTAAACTTAAAAGCTTTTGCACAGCAAAGGAAACCATCAACAAAACAAAAAGACAACCCTCAGAATGGGAGAAAATATTTGCAAACAAAGCAACTGACAAAGGATTAATCTCCATAATATGCAAATAGCTCATGCAGCTCAATATCAAAAAAACAAATAACCCTATCAAAAAAATGGGTGGAAGATATAAATAAACATTTCTCCAAAGAAGACATACAGATGACCAAAAAGCACATGAAAAGATGCTCAACATCACTAATCATTAGAGAAATGCAAATCAAAACTACAATGAGGTATCACCTCACACGGGTCAGAATGGCCATCATCAAAAAATCTACAAACAATAAATGCTGGAGAAGGTGTGAAGAAAAGGGAAACCTCCTACACTGCTGGTGGGAATGTAAATTGGTAGAGCCACTATGAAGAACAGTATGGAGGTTCCTTAAAAAAATAAAAATAGAACTACCATGTGACTCAGCAATCCCACTCCTGGGAATATACCTGGAGAAAACCATAATTCAAAACGATACATGCACCCCAATGTTCACTGCAGCACTATTTACCATAGTCAGGACATGGAAGCAACCTAAATGTTCATCAACAGAGGAATGGATAAAGAAGATGTGGTACATATATACAATGGAATAATACTCAGACATAGAAAAGAACAAAATAATGCCATTTGTAGCAACATGGATGGACCTAGAAATTGTCATACTGAATGAAGTAAGTTAGACACAGAAAGACAAATATCATATGATATCACTTATATGTGGAATCTGAAAAAAAAAAGGATACAAATGAACTTATTTACAAAACTAAAGTAGAGTCACAGTTGTAGAAAACAAACACATAATTACCAAGGGATAAGGAGGGGTATGGATAAATTGGGAGATTGGGATTGACATATACACACTACTATACATAAAACAGATAACTAATAAAAGAGAACTCTACTCAGTACTCTGTAATGGCCTATATGGGAAAAGAATCTTTAAAAAAGAAGAAAGAGTGGATATATGTATTTGTATAACTGATTCACTTTGCTGTATACCTGAAACTAACATAACATTGTAAATCAACTATACTCCAATAAAAATTTTTTAAAAAAGAATATGCTTGTTTGCTTTTGCACAGCAAAGGAAACCATCAACAAAATGAAAAGACAACCTATAGAAAGGGAGAAAATATTTGCAAATGATGCGATCAACAAGGGATTAATCTCCAAAATATACAGACAGCTCATACAACTCAACAACAACAACAAAAACAACCTTATCCAAAAATGGGCAGAAGACCTAAATAGACATTTCTCCAAAGAAGACATACAGATGACCAATAGGCACATGAAAAGATGCTCAACATCGCTAGTTCTTAGAGAAATGCAAATCAAAACTACAATGAGGTACCACCTCACACCAGTAAGAACGGCCATCATTCAAAAGTCTACAAATAAATGCTGGAGAGGATGTGGAGAAAATGGAACCCTCCTACACTGCTGATGGGAATATAAGTTGGTGCAGTCACTGTGGAAAACAGTTTGGAGGTTCCTCAGAAAACTAAAAATAGAATTACCATATGATCCAGCATTCCCACTCCTGGGCATATATCCAGACAAAACTATAATTCAAAAAGATACATGCATCCCTATATTCATAGCAGCACTATTCACAATAGCCACGACATGGAAACAACCTAAATGTCCACCAACAGATGAATGGATAAAGAAGACATGGTACATATATATACAATGGAATACTACTCAGCCATAAAAAAGAATGAAATAATGCCATTTGCAGCAACATGGTTGCGACTAGAGATTATTATACTAAGTGAAGTCAGAAGGAGAAAGACAAATACCATATGATGTCACTTATATGTGGAATCTAAAATATGACACAAATGAACTTATCTATGAAACAGAAATAGAATCACAGACATAGAGAACAGACTGGTGTTTGCCAAGGGGGAGGGGGTTGGGAGAGGGTTAGAGTGGGAGGAAGGGTTAGCAGATGTAAGTTTTTATATATAGGATGGATAAACAACAAGGTCCTACTACATAGCACAGGGAACTATTCAATATATTCAATATCCTATGATAAACTATAATAGAAAAGAATATTTTTAAAAAATGAATGTGTATATATGTATAATTGAATCAATCTGCTAACAGCAGAAATTAACACAACATTGTAAATCAACTATACTTCTATTTTTTTAAAAAGTAAAATATTAATAATTCAAACAAACAAACAAACAACTGTATGCACCTGAGGGGCCTGGAAGGTACTAAATGGGCTTGAAAAAGTAAAAAAAAAAAAAAAAAAAAAAAAAGAATATGCTTGTTTTCATGTGACCTTAGATTCCGTTTATATGCTTAAAAATGTGATTTTTTAAATCAGGAAAGTAACTGATTTCTGGATTAATTTAGGGAGGCAACGTATTTTGATACTGAGTCTTCTCAAGTATATGAAAGCTCAAACATAGCAGAACTTTCCATTGTGTAAGGCTTCTTTTGTACCCTCCTTTTTTGTTGTGGCTTAATATAGCATTTTAAATGTGGTTTTGATACAAATCTATTTATATGATTAAATTTATTTGGGGGGTATTTTATCTGTTTTGTTACTATTACAAATGGATTGTTTTCTCCCATCATATCTTCTAACTGATTGCTGCTTACATATAGGTAACTGTTTATAAACAGTTAAATAGTTTGTAAGTTCTCTAAGCTTATATCACTTAATAAGGAGGAAGAGGATTTTCTTTCTTTCTATATCAATCACCAATCCACAATGGTAGGAAATGAATCTAGGATCTAGGGCTACATACCAAAAGGAACCTCAGGCAATTCTCTTTTTTTCTCTTGATGAAATGAAATAGAACATTCAACACACTGACTTTGGAAAAAGCAGATAGATAGATAGATAGATAGATAGATAAAGTTCTTTTTTAAAAAATGCTGCTTCAGCTTATCTTCACTACACTAGCCCCAGTTAATATAAGTGAAGAAATAGTGAGAATGAAAATGAGACTGAAGGGTAAAAAACGGAAGATTTTGCAGTGCTTGTCAAAGGTCATGACCACACATCCACTTAGGGTGTGGGCTTTGCAGTAACCACACTGCCCTTAAAAGAAAAAAATTTTTTCTTTAATGCGACTATGCATAATTCTCAGAACTTTTCATAGTCTAATTTGAGGTAGCAAATTCATATGCCAAAGGGGGTCAGGCAGGTGACACAAATGAGTGAAGCAGTCCTGGGGATAATAAAATAAGGAAAGGTGACGACTGGGGCAAACAGCCTACCTTGTGCTTCACTAAAGGGACAGCTTCCCCTCAACATGAATCAGTGGCCTCCGTGAGTTAATTAAGACCCATGTTGCTATATCTTCTAATTTTTTGAGAGAAGCCAGAAATCCAGATTTAACATACCAAAGTTCCCAGTTGTTAAATGCGGGCTCAAATTTTCTAAAACAAAAAATACTGTGCAGGCTCGACATAACCCAGGCCCTCAGGCCAACCAGTGTGAGTCCCTCCCTCCCTGCTCTCAGCCTTGCTCCTGTACCTGCAGCTGAGTGGTGACCCCAGCAGTCAGCACTCAGCACATGCCATGTGGAATCCAGCTGAGGCCATCTCTGTACTCCAGACTGAGCATTACCACCCCAGTTTGATGGGATTTGCACCGGAGACGGAAGTGGAAAATTAACCTCCGATTTTCAACATTCTCTAATTATGGCAATGACCAGCTCCAGGAAACCGCCAAGTTCATAACGGCCTCCTCCCAATGAAACAGCTGTTCGGCCCCTTTTCCTAGTAGACTGCACCTGGGGCACCTCATTGGCTTCTAACAGAATAGCAACCAAGGTCCATGTTCTAGACTCCACAGGAGGGGCAGAGCCTGCCCTCCACACTCAGAATGCATAAGGTGTTCCACAACTGTCACATTTTGTGAAAGAATCCTCCACAGCTAGCATGTTCTTTAAAATTAAGTAAAGACTTTCTTTGAGGAACAGCATATTTTTAAAAGAGATCTATTGATCTACAACATTGGTACCCTGATTTGCAATTTTCAGAGTGTCTCCTGTCCTCTTCTTATCCAATCTTAAAACAACCCCATATGGGAGATGTTGTGATAATCCTCATTTTACAGGTGAGAAAGCTGAAATCAGCACGGTTTGATGGCTTGCCTGAGCTCCACAAAATCAGTGTTTCTGTGCAGGCAGTTAGCCTTCTCTGTCTACCTTCAAATGGTTCATCAAGTAACCCCTACCACAAGCCTATGTCCCTGTTTTGTGTGAAAATCTATGCAGGAAGAAAGAAACAAATAGTGCAATTTCTTTCAAGCCTCAGAAAAGGCAGAAATAAACTTCACAAAATTCTAGGACAGAAGCTGAGGCAGACAAACAGAATGCAGAAAAAGAGCCAGCTAGAACCCCTGGAGTGATGAGTTCCTCAGGAAAAGTCAGGCAGGATAGTGCCTGGTTAGAGAAAAACAGTCATTTGATTTGTTTGTATATTTATTCTGAATAGTTTTTCCACTCTTAATATGTATCTTTGGTAAAATGCCCCGTTTTATAAAATGAAGTTTTGTGTGGTTTTTTTACAAACAGGAATCTATAATATTTTTATAGAGCTGGAATATGCAAGGCTAATTTTGTAGTTTATCAAAAAGCAGGTGCTCTCCAGGGAGGCAAGTGAGTCTCTGTTGCCACCTAGTGAACATTTCTAAATGGGAAACAGTAGAGCAGGCTCACCATGGGTGCTTGGAGCCTTCAACCACATCTCACCAATGACATCCATGTGACAGCCACTGAGAGGTCAGAGCAGTCTGGGCAAGCCAACCCATAATTAAGCGTCATTTCTTATTAGAAGCAGATCGCATTTTAAAATTATTGAAAAATTGCTTGCAATATTTGATGCGAAGCATCACAAATTGAACAGGAGCTCTCACCAGATCTATGTGCCATACTCCTTTTCTGCTCTCCAATATTATGTTCACATTTTCTCTGAACCAAAGTGCTGCTTTGTTGACTTAAATATTCATATTCAGTGTATGGACCACGTGAACTGACCATACTCTACGTCCAATCCTGACTTACTTGATTCTTTGGATTTCAAACCTGTGACATGTGCCCTCCTTGTTCTCCAGATACAACAGCCTGTCATCCGAGCCTATCATTTCCACTTTCAAAATATTTTTATTTTATTTTTTGAATTTTATTTTTTATACAGCAGGTTCTTATTAGTCATCTATTTTATACATATTAGTGTATGTATGTCAATCCCTATCTCCCCATTCATACCACCACCACCACCACCACCACCACCACCACACCCCCACTTCCCCCCTTGGTGTCCATACATTCGTTCTCTACATTTGTGTCTCTACTTCTGCCTCAAAATATCTTTAAATTCACCCTTTCTTCCTACCGCCACATCCCATTCCTGGTCTTTATCCTTGAATTCTGGATTCTCTCATTTATTCAGCACATTTTGACTGGGCACTACTGCTGGTATATTCAGCCACAGCACTGGGCACAGGGTAGAGAAATGAGGGCAGTACCACCTGTGGACCCAGAAGAAGGCTTGGTTACAGAAACTTTCAGGTGAAACTGTGTAGCTCAAGTCAAGAAGGATGAGGAACTTTGCTGCTGGGCTTCCTGACGTGAACTCTTTCTAGTTCAATCCACCATGCCTTCTCTTCAGCCTTACTGCTCTCCTTCATTCCTGATTCGAAGCTTTCAAAGTTCCCTCTTTTCATCCATTCAGCTCATGCACTGAGTCTGTATGGCTCTGTGCTCAGAGATACAGATGGGATGAGATCCAGCCCCTGGCCTTAAGGAGCTCAGCAGGAAAAAGACCAGCAGACCCAGAATTATGGAGAGAGCCTCCTGAAGCAGGGTAACGGGTGCTCTGGGGTCTCAGAGGGGGCATGAGAAATTCTGCTAGGCAATGGAAAGAGCTGGCCTGGGGAGGTTTCCAAGAGAAGGTGACATTCACACTGGACCCTGAAAGATGAGTAGAAGTTTATCAGCTGGACGTGGGGGAAGGCTAAGCAGAGAGCATCCCAGGCAAAGGGAACTGCAGGTGGAAAGACACAGAAGAACGAACAGAGGGCTCAGGGACAGCAGTCCCTCTGCATGGTGGAAGAGGAAGTGTATGGCTAATGTGGTAATGACCCAGATTCTGACCACATCACTGGATGTGATGGCTATATGTTCCCTCCATCATGTGGATTTATCATCCCTGAGGATGCCTGAGGCAATAACAACTAATAATAAGGTTTCAAATAAATGAAATCCCATTCAGCCACTTCTGACTCTCATTTCACATGCCTTTGCACTGCTATGGCTGGGCTTGTATGGGGCTCAACAGTCACTGTGAATCAGGCTCTGGGATCAGGGCTCATATTCACAAGTCACAGTGTGGACTGAAGGGGTATAAGTTGCAGAACTGAGGCATTTATTGCCCTAGCTGCAGGAGGGTTGGCATCTAATGTCTCAGACGAGCTTTTCTCTAACACTTGCTCTTAGTTGAAGAGAGCAGCCTCACCCAAAGTCATGACTTCTTCCCATATATAACCCTCATCCAGCGATAGATGCAGGGAACAAAGCCTGAGCCCCTTTCCTTGATACAGAACAACTGTAAGGGACCACTCCAGCCCCAGGGCCTCCCATGGGATTGTCTGACCTTGTCACATCTGTATGGCAGTTCAACTCCCTCTTCCCTATCCTGCTTCCTTCACTCCACCATAGGTGTTCATCCCAAGAACACGCTCCAAGGCACACAAATCTCTGTCTCAGAGTCTGCTTTCCAGAGAATCTTATCCATAACACATACCCTAGGCAGCATGGTTCCCATTAAAATAAGACCAGATGGTATTAACATAGTTTCAGAAGGACTATTTCGATCTGAAGGAAGTTGGTCTGCTATGGAAACCCCATAGAGGTTCACCCAAGCTCTGTGCTGGGGGAAGGAGCCTTATCAGGGCCTTGCAAGCTCTATTCCACCTGGAACGATGCTTTCCTCCTGAGGAGATGCATGTGTAGGGCTGCTGAAATCTGATGCCAGTAAATGAACCCGCATCCTGTAACTAAATCCTCTTTCCCATTTCTTATGCTCATCAAGAGAAACTGTGATTCTCATCTGCCTTTCTGTGTACCTGCAGACAGAGAGTGCCTGAATGTGCGGTCCATCTGGTAGTTACAATTTCTTATTTTCAATCATCACATTGACATTCAGGCTTGGAGTCCACCACTTGCAAACTCCGTCAGCCTGAGTGGACTGATGGGTGCCGTCAGCCTGAGTGGACTGATGGGTGCTGACAGCAGAGAAGACATATGTGCAAGCCCACAAGGCAGAGTTCAAAACTTGGATGATAGTCAATTCACCATGGCAATGCTCTTCTGGTGGTCTCTCGGTGGACAGACAGTCCACTGCTTCTTATGATATCTCAGCCTAGACTTTCAAATGTCTATAGACTTAACTCAGAGGGAACACAGAAAGAGTTCTGCTTTCTCAATGTAGCCCCTACTCCAACCAAACTCACTAAGAAACAGACCTCTTTTCCCTCAGATTTCAGGAGAAATGACTGGGTGGTTGGAAGAGATTTTTCATAAGCAAAAGAAACTAAAGAAATTGAGAGCTCCCCCTGGAGTAAACCATAACTAAAGTCCTCCTTTGAGGAGATACTGTTGATATATTAAAGGAAGAATTTCTATAAATAATCCTCTTGGAATAAAGGAGTTGATTGGATGATTGTTCTGGTAACTGCTTTCTGACTTCACTTTAAAATCTCAACAAATGTGGTTTAATTTTACCCTGTTGCAGTTGTTTCAATTGTACTTTTATTTTTCCTAATATAATTTTTATCTTTCTAATTTTATTTTGTTTTTATTCTTTGATACTGTACTGCTTTTTTCTTTCTTACTTCCTTTTTTTTTTTTTTTACCATGCCACAAAGCTTGCAGGATCTTGGTTCCCAGGCCAGAGGTCAGGCCCGAGCTCCTGTGGTGGGAGCTCCAAGTCCAAACCCCTGGACAAACAGTGAACCTCAGAGTCCAGAGAATATCAACTGGAGTGAGGCCTCCCGGAGGTCCTCATCTCAGCACCAAGATCTAGCTCTATCCAACTGCCTGTAAACTCCAGTGCTGGATGTCTCAGGCCAAACAACCAGTAAGACAGGAATACAGCACCACCCATAAAAAAAACAAAACAAAATGAAACAACAAAAAATTATGTTACACATGAAGGAGAAAGGTAAAAACCTACAAGACCAAATAAATGAAGACAAAATAGGCAACCTACCTGGAAAAGAATTCAGAGTAATGATAGTAAAGATGATCCAAACCTCGGAAACACAATGGAGAAAATACAAGAAATACTTAACAAGGATCTAGAAGAACTAAAGAGCAAACAAACAGTGATGAACACAATTACTGCAATTAAAAGTACTCTAGAAGGAATCAATAACAGAATAGCTGAAGAAGAAGAACGGATAAGTGACCTGGAAGATAAAATGGTGGAACTAACTGCCAGGGACCAGAATAAAGAAAAAAAAAATGAAAAGAAATGAGGACAGTCTCAGAGACTTCTGGGACAACATTAAACGCACCAAAATTCAAATTATAGGGGTCCCAGAAGAAGAAGAGAAAAAAGAAAGGGATTGAGAAAATATTTGAAGACATTACAGTTGAAAACTTCCCTAATATGGGAAAGGAAATAGTTAATCAAGTCCAGGAAGCATAGAGAGTCCCATACAGGATAAACCCAAGAAGAAACACGCCAAGACACATATTAATCAAACTATCAAAAATTAAAAACAAAGAAAAAATATTAAAAGCAGCAAGGGAAAAGCAACAAATAATATACAAGGGAATCCCCATAAGGTTAACAGCTGATCTTTCAGCAGAAACTCTGCAAGCCAGAAGGGAGTGGCAGGACATACTGAAAGTGATGAAAGGGAGAAAACTACAACCAAGATTACTCTACCCAGCAAGGATCTCATTCAGATTCGATAGAGAAATTAAAACTTTGACAGATAAGCAAAACTTAAGAGAATTCAGCACCACCAAACCAGCTTTACAACACATGTTAAAGGAATTTCTCTAGACCAGAAACACAAGAGAAGGAAAAGACCCAAAACAAAAACAAACCCAAAACAATTAAGAAAATGGTAATAGGAACATACATATCAATAATTACCTTAAATGTAAATGGATTAACTGCTCCAACCAAAAGGCACAGACTGGCTGAATGGATACAAAAACAATACCTGTACATAGGCCGTCTACAAGAGACCCATTTCAGACCGAGGGACAGAGACAGCCTGAAAGTGAGGGGAAGGAAAAAGATATTCCATGCAAATGGAAATCAAAAGAAAGCTGGAGTAGCAATTCTCATATCAGACAAAATAGACGTTAAAGTAACGACTATTACAAGACACAAAGAGGGGCACTACATAATGATCAAGGGATCGATCCAAGAAGAAGATATAACAACTGTAAATATTTATGCACCCAACATAGGAGCACCTCAATACATAAGTCAAATGCTAAGAGACATAAAAGGGGAAATGGACAGTAATACAATAATACCAGGGGACTTTAACACCTCACTTTCAACAATGGACAGATCATCCAAAATGAAAATAAATACGGCAACACAAGCTTTAAATGACACATTAAACAAGATAGGACATTCCACCCAAAAACAACAGAATACACTTTCTTCTGAAGTGCTCACGGAACATTCTCCAGGATAGACCATATTCTGGGTCACAAATCAAGCCTTGGTAAATTTAATAAAATTGATATCATATATCAAATATCTTTTCCAACCACAATGCTATGAGACTAGATATCAATTACAAGAAAAATACTGTAAAAAATACAAACACATGGAGGCTAAACAATACACTACTAAAGAACCAAGGGAGCACTGAAAAAATCAAAGAGGAAGTAAAAAAATACCTAAAAACAAATGACAATAAAAACATGACAACACAAAACCTATGGGATGCAGCAAAAGCAGCTCTAAGAGGGAAGTTTATAGCAATACAATCCTACCTCAAGAAACAAGAAACATCTCAAATAAACAACCTAAACTTACACCTAAAGCAATTAGAGAAAGAAGAGCAAAAAAACCCCAGTTAGCAAGGAAAGAAATCATAAAGATCAGATCAGAAATACAATATATCAAATATCTTTTCCAACCACAATGCTATGAGACTAGATATCAATTACAAGAAAAATACTGTAAAAAATACAAACACATGGAGGCTAAACAATACACTACTAAAGAACCAAGGGAGCACTGAAAAAATCAAAGAGGAAGTAAAAAAATACCTAAAAACAAATGACAATAAAAACATGACAACACAAAACCTATGGGATGCAGCAAAAGCAGCTCTAAGAGGGAAGTTTATAGCAATACAATCCTATTCCTAGACAGAACCAGGAAGAAATAGAAAATATAAACAGACCAATTACAAGCACTGAAATTGAAACTGTGATTAAAAGTCTTCCAACAACAAAAAAAAGCCTAGGACCAGATGGCTTCACAGGCAAATTCTATCAAACATTTACAGAAGAGCTAACACCTATACTTGTCAAACTCTTCCAAAGGGAGGAACACTCCCTCTTCCAGAGGGAAGAACACTCCCAAACTCATTCTACAAGGCCACCATCACCCTGATACCAAAACCAGACAAAGATGTCACAAAAAAAGAAAAGTACAGGCCAATATCTGATGAACATAGATGCAAAAATCCTCAACAAAATACTAGCAAACAGAATCCAACAGCACATTAAAAGGACCATACACCATGATCAAGATGGGTTTATGACAGGAATACAAGGATTCTTCAATATATGCAAATCAATCAATGTAATAAACCATATTAACAAATTGAAGCAGGAAAACCATGTGATCATCTCAATAGATGCAGAAAAAGCTTTTGACAAAATTCAACACCCATTTATGATAAATACCCTCCAGAAAGCAGGCATAGAGGGGACTTACCTCAACATAATAAGGGTCATATATGACAAAGCCACAGCCAGCATCGTCCTCGATGATGACAAACTGAAAGCTTTTCCACTAAGATCAGGAACACGACAAGGTTGCCCAATCTCACCACTATTATTCAAAATAGTTTTGGAACTTTTAGCCACAGCAGTCAGAGAAGGAAAAGAAATAAAAGGAATCCAAATTGGAAAAGAAAAAGTAAAATTGTCACTATTTGCAGATTACATGATACTATACATAGAGAATCCTAAAGATGCTACCAGAAAACTACTAGAGCTAATCAATGAATTTGGTAAAGTAGCAGGATACAAAATTAATGCACAGAAATCTCTTGCATTCCTATACACTAATGATGAAAAATCTGAAAG